>NW_028167724.1:0-22378 GCF_964194135.1 Talpa europaea
TTGTCTGTGCGCAGGAAGATATAAGTACTGAAGGTAATTTTGTTAGCGGCCAGACTGAGTGGTACCCTGAGACCCCCCCAGACTTACATGCTCTAAATAGTTTCTGCTATCCTCTGCATAAAGACAAAATATACTCTTAGCATGTAAGACCATCAGTGGAAAAGAACTTTAATGGAATTAGTGTGCAATAGAGAGAGGCAAAGAGAAAGAATAATTTCCCAATGAAATACCCATCATCTCATGGGTAAATGTCCAGCCAAACAGGGTTGGTCCAAAGCAGAGCCATTGAAGCCAAAAAGCTTGCCACAAGTGTAAGGTACCTTTGGCAGGGAACCACAGGAAAGGTGCAGATGGGGATAGGGAAGCCTGGAAGGAAAAAAGCAAAACCAAAACACAAGTCAAAATAAAAGCTGCCATTGTCAGTGTCTCCACAGGCCTCTCACCCATGTCTCTTCCAAGAGTCTCCTTCCATGTCACCCAAGTCCCTAGTACAAGTCCAAGGCTGCAGAGCAAGCGTGGCTTCTTCTTCACATGTCTCTGCTCCATGTGCCTCCTTCAAATCTTTTCCCTGTCCAACCTGTTTCCTCGTTCAAGTCCTTTTTAGCTTCCCCTCCACGATTAACTCCACCTTTCACTAGATGGGTCAGGGAACATGGAACCTCCCATTGTTAGATTACACTGTTACAATTTGAGTCTCTCATGGTAAAGGGTGCCCCTACACATGTGAGGGTCAAATGTGTAGCTAGATAGTGACCTCATGTTCTTCCTTCCAGCGATTCATCAACATGACCGTGGGTGGACTTGGGAAACAGACTTCTCAAGGCAGTCTCTTGCATCTTGCCTTAGGGCTTCTTCACAGCAAATGAAAACTGCTTGTTTTGCTGATCACAATTTCTGCAGCAGCTCCCCAGTATTCTCAGGGAGTAGACATCTCTAATAGACAGTGTAAAGAATGTGTTAGGTCAGCCTCCCTACAAATTAGATAGATATGCTTCCTGGGACTAGTCTACTGAGATTTGAGGGGCATCTCCTTCAGTTTTGTGCCCCAGGTGACTCCCTCATTTGCTTCACCCTTATCCTAGTACTGATTTTGTTTGGAATCTGCGTACTTCCAGCAAAGGCAAGATCAAGCTCTGTTAAAAGCATGGTATCATTGGTATTGTCATTCTTAAGTGGTATAAACTAGGCAAGTTGTTTACACAACTCTGTAGCCCAGTTTCCCTCTCAGGAAAACAGTGGATAATAAACATATCTGATGGAGGACAAGAATAGAAAAAAAAACCAAAAACTGAAAAGGAGGTGCGCCGCAAGACCAGAAACCTGGCTCACACAGGTGGGGCTAGAAGAGACTAGCATAGCCATTGACACAGCTATGGAAACCAAGATCCTTAGGTGCAGACAACAGTTACGGAAACTAGTATTCTTAGGTGCAGACTGGTATCCTTAGGCGCAGATGCCTAGATTACAAAGCATAACCTCCAAGCAGGTATCTAGGGCCCATCCAAAGATAAAGATACAGAGATTGAGCTCATTGTAGAATCTCAGGCCTCTTTCAAATTCTTTTTTTTTTTTTTTAAAGATTTATTTATTTATGCATACAAGAGCTGGGGTATAGGCCAAGGTGTGGGGGGTGAGAGTATTCACTGGAGACAGAGTGGGAAACACAACAGGCAGCTTGACTGAAATACACTGCTGAGGGGAGCAGCAGGCGAGTCAGGAGAGGTCTGCTGCGCTATATGGGTTGCTCCCTGGCTGGCCGGGAATCGAACTCATGCAGCAATGGCTGTGGATTGCTTCATAGGTTGTGTCTTAACCCTTGCGCCACCAGGGAGTTTCCCCCTTTCAAATTCTGTATAGTTATACAAAATTAGCAACCAACTGACGACTCACAAGGAGCGAGCCCGTCCCAAACAGAAGACTGTATCAGTGCAGTCTCTGCACAGGTTTGGAGCAGTACTCCCACTGCCCACCTGTGACTATGCAGGTGCTTCTTTTCACCAACTCTCTCCCTCGGCAGGGCAGCAGCTTCCTGCCTGCCGGCACCTTTCAAGGCCACCTGCCTGAAACCATGCAGGCCTCTTTTAGCAAACCTGTCCCTTCTGGGGCAGCTTTTCCTGCCCGCCAGTGTCTACGCAAGTCTTTAACTGTTTTATCCCTTCCCTAATAAACCTGCCCTTTAAATAGAACTAATGTCTCTGTGTAGGGTAAAGAAAAATGTCAGGCTTTTCTGCCCTCCCGCCATCAGGATAGATGATGGATCCTTGCGGTCCTGAATGCATGCCTGATGGCGGGCACCTGGAATAGGGTTTGGGAAGATGTAGATGGGATTCACCTGGGTTAAGACTGGGCTTTTAAGGGCGGTGTCACAGGCACACGAGCAGAAGCCAAGAAGCTGAGAACAAACAGAAGCCAAGAAGGCCGGAGAGCCCAGATAGAGTAAAAACTTGCTGGGGGCTGGGAGGACTGGCAGCCTCCCGACCCCCCAGCACCCTTGCCTGCTGTACCGGGTAAATCCCAATAAAAGACCTGCATAAACCCACTGAGGGCTCCAGGACTCCTCCTTAACCCGGTCTGCTGGATCAGAAAACCTGCACTGTGCCCAGTCCTGACCCTTACACTCTGTCTGGTGGAGAAACTCGCCTGTGAAACTTGCTGCGTGTCGCTGAAAGGGGAACTCTGGTGAAACCTTTCCCAGAGTGAACCCAAGGATCCCGTACTCCAAGCCCACAGACTCCAAAAATGACAACAATATCAACTAGACAGAATTTTCTGGGGGAGTAAATGGAATAATCCACACAAGGATTTAGAAGAGTGTCCACTGCAGAGAAGGAGGCATAGCACCAAAGGCCACCACCCTGTTTGTTCGGTGGAATAATTTTTTCCTCTATGGGAAAGCTTAGTTTGACTCTGAAATAACAAATTCACACATTTTTTTTTAATAAAAGATTTATTTTTATTTACTTATACATACAAGACTGTGATGTAGGCCAGCGGTGTAGGGGGTGAGAAGATTCACCAGAGACAGAGTGGGGAGCAGAACAGGCAGATCTACTGAAATACATTGCTGAGGGGAGCAGCAGGTGAGACAGGAGAGATCTGCTGGGCCATGTAGGTTAACTCCCTGGTTGGGGATAGAATTCATGCTGCAGTGGCTGGTGATAGCTTGATAGCGCTGAGATTTTAACCCGGGCACCACCAGGGAGGCCCACAAATTCACACATTTTCAGAATACAACCCATTCATAACTTGGGGACATCTAACTTAAACGTTTCTGGCTTCGCCATTGTTTGGAGAAGTTAATCAGCCCTCAGAGGTCATCCCAATGTTAATTAAAAGAAGAAAGCCCTAAGCAGCAAACCAGCCCCAGTCACCTGTTGTTGTTTATGCATTAGCCAGCTTCTTTCTTTACAGGAGAGCTCAACAATTGATTGATATTGTCAGCTAAATAAACAACCTTCACAGGTCTCTTTGAAGAAAATAGCTTACTTATTAAAAAGGGATTGTTTAAAACAAAGCTTCTTCAAATAGGGTAAAACAAAATGTTAAAAAATACACAAAGGGAAGAAAACAAAATCAAAGGAAATTTATTTGAGAGCATAGGATCACTGAGAGAAAAAATGAAGTGTTTCAACCTGGTTTCTCTGTTATTTTATTGTCATGGGGAGAAAGATCAGTGGGAAATTGCAGATAATTTCAGAGTCACAAAAAGGGAAATTGCGGGTTTCTTATTTCTCTTTGTTGATATTTACAATTGTGCCTTCTTTTATATTCCCATAGGCCACCCTTAGAGTCTGTTTGGTGTTCTTAACAGGGAAACCTTTCTTTCTGAGTCTCGCTCCAAACTCTCCCTGCCTCATAGTGCACAAACTTTTTGGAGATCTTCAGTAATGCAGTCCACATGAACACCACCCCCATTCCAGAATCTTACCTTCAGGGCATCCAATCTGAATTCTGACCTCTGTGTTTTTGCCCATGCGGCTTCCTTTTTCTGACTTTCCTTTGCTCTCCCAGCCCACCTCCTGTAACACCTTTAATCTTGAGTGAATTCTATTCTGTGCTGTTGTTTTTCTATCATTGAAGCCCCTTCAGAGGAGGGAGAGGGACTCAGGCTTCTTTGTATTCCCAGCATCTGGTATCCTAGGTGTTCAGTAAACACTTGTTGATGCTGATGATAATGATGTTGACTAAAATTTGGATTGATTCTTTAGGCACTTGTGATTAGATTCTGAATTAATTTCAGGTCGATTACAGCAATGAGTAAAATCTAAACTGCTTCCCTTTTTTGGAGAGCATGGCTGTGATCAGAATGAATACTCCCAAGGAAGTTCTAAGTAAGCCTTCCTTTTCCTGATACTGTTGTAGAGCAACCCCGATACAAAACGGGGTGCCTGACTGTGGGTCCTCACCCACGCGCTTAAAAGGACTTATCAATGCTCTATGCAGGCACACGCGAAAGGTTAATAAAAGGTTTGTTTACAAGGGAAGGGGAAATGAGGAAATGTACAGCTCAGGGAGAAAAGTGGGAGACAAAGTTTTAAATGAGTCCTACCCGATCCACAGATCAGGAATCCCAAAATGGCATTCTGAGAGCTGGCCACCAGCCAGGAGCGGTGAAGCCAGGAGGCGAGCCATAGGGAGCCCCCCAAGGCCCACGTATCTGGTTTTTATATCAAACCTGGCTGCCCAACTCCACCCTCAGGTCCCATTTGTCTTTCCCAATGTCTTGATGGCTTTAGTCTGGAGTGGGGGTGGGGTCTACAAAGCCGAATGGGATTAACTCAGGACATCATTTCCCCCTAACAATACTAGTTGGCAAAACTACTGAAGGTTTTGAGGAATGGTAGGGGCCAGTTCCAGTAACCTGCTAACAAGTTAACTATTTACCACCATATTTTTTCAGCATATGATTAAATACTAGATATATTCTTAAAATTTTCCCAAGGACTCCAAATTCCTTTTTCTCTCTTCAGCTGCAGAACACCACTAGGTTTAATTTGCCAGATTCCCCCATTGCTCCTTGATTCATAAGGATAAATGTGAGGAGAGAGCTGGCAGGCACTGATTTCCACAAGTCATCAAAGGCATGTTATTAAAAGTTAATGTATTTCCCTAGTCAGGTTTGGGGCTAATGTAGCAATAAATTAAATGGCAGTGGCTGAGACTGTTTACATTAATAGGAAACAAGCTAATGTGGAACTAGAGAAGCTTCTGCTAGTGGGGCAGGGTAGGAGTCAAGAAATGCTCAGGTTTGTTTGCAAAGCATCCATAGTAGTAAAGTAGGATCCCCTCCATTTTGCAATGAAAAAACAAACAAACAAAAACACACCCTCCTCTATCTTACTTGACAAACAGGAATCTTGTGGCCCAGTGCCTTGCTACCTAGAATACCTCCTCAAAGGCAACCAAAGAGGACTGCTGTCGTGTCCCAAGTGGTGGTCATCCAGAAAATAAGAGACACAATCCAGACCCTAAACTGGATTGCCACACCAATCTTCTATCTTCCTTTAATTTCCATCTATTTTCCCCCTCCTCCACCAGTAGATCTCTTGAAAAATTCTACCATGAGACTCCTCTTAGTGGTTATCTACTTACTGCTGCTCAACAGGAACAAGATGGTAGGGGACATACAATGGGGCTCCCCATGGATTCTGCATTTCCTGTTGCCCTTAGTGGCTATATTTCTCAATCTCCTCTTTGGACTTTTCAGACTCAATTGAATTGTTAAATTATCTCTTCTTTAGAGGCCATTAAACAACTTTGCCACCAAGAGGAACAAGAGAGGCCCAAACATTCCCATCCTTGGACTCTGCTTATATCTCCTTCCAGAACTAGCCAGTTCAGGGGCATTAGAGAGACCATATCCCAGGCCTCTAGGTAGGGACAGTTTTAACCCCCTGTGGCTCCAGCCTGAAGCAGTTATGGAAGATGGACCTTCAGCTCCCCCAAAATTTCAAGATAGATGTGGTCTGGGGGAATTTGATGGAAGAGGGTGAAAGTTCACTCCAAGATAGGGGTAGAAATGATTAACGAGTTGTTAAACTTGCTGTGGAAGTTTCCCAAGCCAAGAACTAGAGGTGGAGGCAGAGAAATTATCAATTTTTACAGACTAACTCAACCAGACCTCAAAGAGATAAACTCCATAAAAGGATAAAATTCCACAAAGAAATGAATCCCATCAAAAATTATGTAAGGATACCCCTTGCTCTGGCAAAATGCTGCTTTTGCCCTTTTTGGGTCTATGTAAGCCTACTTTTAAAATACAGCTTCTTATCCTTTAAGAACTGCCCATTTGTGTCTGTGTAGATGTCTTTCTTTTAAAATAAACTTGGTGGGTGCTGCTGAATAGGCACCTGTGCCAAATTTTTTCTCGAGGAACCCAAGGACCCTACTCAGCAAACCCCAATGGTAGCACAAGAATCCAAGAGAGAAAGAAAATGTTGCCCTTTTAAGTTAATCTATCCCAAAATCAAATCTCTCCTGTTTACAGCCTCACTGCTGTTTCTGGTTTCTGGTCCAATACCATCTTGTTAAAGGTGACACTCCTGGGCACCTATGGAAGTTTGTACTGAAGGGAGAAAAGATTACCGGTTCCTTCTTTTTAGGGTAGAGAATATGGACTTTAGGCCAGAATTTGAACCTCAGTCCTATTGAATTTGGTAAGTCTTATTGAATTGGTTATTGAATGTGTTAAGTTGTTTAATTACTTACTTTCTATCTTTGGGTCTGATAATTCCCCATTAATGTTGTACGGTTAAATGTCAGTTACAGCTGGGGAAAGTGCGGCAGGCTGTGCCTCCCATGCTGTCTGTTGACATGGTCTGGGCATTGGGGGAGACTCCCGGGGAGTTCCTGTGCTCCCCTGAAGAGGGAAAGTTGTACTTCCCAGAAGAGGGGAGTTCTTGCATTTCCCAAAGAAGATCTGAACTAGGGAGTCTCCATGGCAACGCCTGCTAATGCTCTCCTCTTTGTTCTTGGTTAATGCTGAAGTAAGTTAGTTATTAATTGGTATGTGAAAACCTAATTCGGACCCAGGTGACAATTGGCTCATTGTTCTTACGCATGAACTATCACAAAAGAAATAAAAATTGTTAAAGGTATAGTTAGGAAAGAAATGTTTCGGCCCTGAGAACTATGGAGAACAAGCTGCCCTGAACCAGCTGTGCTTGGAAACCATAGCCTAACTTGGGGGGTACCTGTTTGTGGCAACAGTACATCTCCTGGTGTATGAGAAAAGTTAACAGTTCACAGGTTGTGTGGAGGTTAGGTATTTTTAGTTGAAAGTTAGATTCCTGTAGAACTAAACAGTATTGATGAGTTACTTTAGATCACTTTGAAGTAATTGATAATAGGCTAGATTAATTGAGTACTAGGGAGTGGGTTGATTTTAGTAATATTGCATAACAATGGACTTTCATGTCTACTCCAAAATTAGGAAGGCTTGACAGGATGATTGATTGTTACTGAACATTGTACTGTCTTAGACAATTGATTATTGCTAGAAAATGAGTTGTACCTAGGAGAGTAATTGTCCCTGTTGATTTTCTTAATCAGATTAAAGAAGTGTCCTTTTGTAGTATGAGATCAAGAGGGTCTTTGTATATTCATGAGAAAATATGTAATGATTGTCTCTGTTCTGCTTTGATGCTTATGCTGATGTAATCTCACCGCTTGCCTTAAGGTATAAATAAAGACCTGCTGAGACCCTCAGTAGGAGATACTTGTACCAGAGAGAGTGTCTGTGTCTACCTCACTTCTACCTCGCTCCACTTCCCCTCAGACCTCTGAGAGAAAAACTTCACCAACTCCGTCCTCTCCTTTCTGAGATCCCTGACACGACTTCTAGCCGGAGCTGGTCTCCAGCAGGAAAGAATAAAGAAGAATGTCTAATGCATAGTGTATTCACAAGAAAAGGTTGTTGTTTTTACTATTTTATTTATTTATTTATTTATTTATGTATTTATTTTAAGATTTATTTATTTATACAAGCACTGGGTACAGTCAGAGGTGCAGGAGGGTGAGAGAATTCATCAGAGCCAGAGGGGAGAGCAGAGCAGGCAGACTGACGAAATACACTGCTGAGGGGAGCAGCGGGCAGCAGGAGAGGTCTGCGCGCCATGTTGGACCCTCGCCTGGTGGCTGGGGTTTGAACAGGCGCTGCAGAGGCTGTGGGCAGCTTCACAACCCACCGCTCAACTGCTGTGCCACCGGGGAGGCCCTGTTTTTATTATTACTATTGAAGAATTTTAATTAACTCTACTTCTGAATTGGTGAAAACTGATTCAAGATTCTGTATTTCCTTCTTCCTTCTTTTCATTTTTTTCTTACTGTCTTTTTCTTTCTGTCATTTCATCTCGTCTTTATGCCTTTTTTTAAAAACGATTTATTTATTTATACAAGCACTGGGGTACAGGCCAGTGGCGTGGGAGGGTGAGAGGATTCACCAGAGACAGAGTGGGGAGCAGAACAGGCAGAAGGGCCAAAAGCACTGCTGAGGGGAGCAGTGGGAGAGACAGGAGAGGTCTGCCGTGCCGTGTAGGTACCTCCCTGGACGGCTGGGAATCAAACCCATGCTGTAGACTCACAGTACTGTACTCAACCTGGCTGCGCCACCAGGGAGGCCCCTTTTTATGCCTTTTTAATGCTATTGGACTTCCAAGAAAAATTGGACACCTGTAGGTTTTTTTTTTTGTTGTTAAATCAAACAAATATAATGACAATTTTGCAATATATAATAGAATGGACTAAAATTTCATTCAAGAGGCAGAGGGTAACCATTAAATGGGTCTTTTGACCATGAGAAGAAAGAAGTAGATTTTTCTTTCCTGGACCTTGAAGTCCCCCAGTGCCAAATGAAATGTCAACTAGATGAGAGGTGAAGGGGTTTCACACAGGTCAGTGTTTTCCCCTCATAAGGAACAAGCCAGACATTGGGATAAACTGCATTGTTAGCTCTATTTTACTGAGAAAATCCCCCATTTATAAAAAAAGGGATGGAAAGGGCTGGCTCTTTCCTATAAAGTTTTCAAGTGAGGCTGAGTTTGGCCTGCAGAGGAATAGGTGAGACCAGTAGTCCACGGTGAGCTGTTAGGGGAAAAGGTTCTAGAGGGCTTGTGCCAGATTGGCCTGTCGGTTGGCAGCTGATTCAAAGTCTGAAGTGTGGGGCTTTCAGGTTGGACATGTGGAATGCAATGAGGCAGTTGAGGAGCTGAGCAAGAACAAGCCATTCTTTGGAGCTGACCAGAGGGAAGTTATGGAACTGCTGGTTAATATGTCCATTGAGTAAGCAATAGAGTCAGGTCAATTTTTGACTAAAAGCTGAGATTATTTGAGGAAAACAGCATGATAGAGAAGAAAAGTTATATCTTCTAGTCAGGCAGGCAAGGTCTGTATCCTGGCTCAATTGCTTACTAACTTTGTAAGCAGGGTAATTGTAAGAGGGTAATTGTTTATTTACTGCTCTGCTTTGGTTTTCTTATTTGTAAAGTGAGACTCTGAATACCAGCCTTTTAGGGCTATTGTGAGAGTTAGAAGCATTGTTTCAAAAAGTGGAAGCAGTTATTAGTATCAGGTAAGAAAACCCATACTAAGGAAGTAGGTTACCAAGTTATTATTTTGTAAGCGAAATCTCCCAGGGAGCTTGTTAAAAAAAATGCAGACTCTGGTTTGGTATGTTTGGGTGCGGACTAAGACTGCAAATCTAACAAGCTACCAAGTAAGGCCTAGACTGCTAGTCCATGGAACATATTTTAGGTAGCAAGAAACTATATAACCTCTTAAGATTGTGGTGAGATTTAAATGAATTAGTGCAGATAAAAGTGCTTATTGATTAGCCTGTTACACGGCTGCCACTATATTGTAATTTTTGATCTATTTCAACTTCTAGGTCAGTACTTTCTCCATTTGATCCTCTGAATCAATCCTAAAGGTAGTCAGACTGGTGGCTTTTCAGAAGATGCAAAAACCACAAACAAAGGGTTTGTGGAGCTGGGGAGGGAGGGGGCTAGTGGGGAGACTGTCACAGGCAGGGTCAACAAGCTGTTTCTAGCTTTATATTGTCTGGGGAGCGGTTACTTAGTAAATCTATCTTTTGCACTTGCAGCTGCTTAGGAACTAGCCTGGTGTGGGCATCCAGGGATGTTGGATAATCTTTCCAGAAAGTGGCCTTAAAAAGGCCAAGGAAGAGGAAGACTAACCGATGGAAAATGGTCCTTTTTGTTAGCATACCACATAGGTAAGTGCATGGCCCACAAAAGTGCAGACTGTTCCCTTTGGGCCTAGCAAGCACAGATTTTCAATTTTTATTAGGACATTTAGCACTTACAATATTAATATTTAATGCCTGTGCTTTTCTCAGTTAATAATACTCTTTTAGAAATGGAACTAGATACCAGCCCATACTTCTCAGACATCTGCTTGTCTGGCACCCTGTTCTTGTCCTTTTTGCACTGAGCTGTCACCAGCTGCTTGAGGCAGATACTTATTTGATATCATTTGTCATATGACCCGCGTTGGCCTTTACTCTCTGCAGGTGTCAGAATGCTTGGAATCATTTCCTATCTCTAATATTCTATCCCAATGTCTTCAGGGAACTCTTTGCTGTTCTAGCTTCCTGTTAGATTTACAGAAGGATTAAGTAAAAATTCTGTATATGCTGCACATTATAAGATCAGGTAGCAAGGAGATCTATGACAATGTAAATAGGAGAGATTCATGAGCTTTTAGGCAAGAGTGTAGATTATACAAAAATAGATTAATCCCTGTCTCAAATCCAAGGCAAAGGTATAAGGTCAGTAAAACTCAGGTTCTGTGCTGTGATGCCTCTTCTTTTGTACTCCTATCTTCAATTAAAAACAATCTTGAGAATTATATTTTTTGCATTTGGTAGAATATCTTGTATTCATGTTTCTCAAAGAGTGGATGAGGCCACTTTGAGTCAGCATTGTAAGAACAGTCTTTGTGGCTCCTGGTCTCTAACAGTGTAAGTTCTCTATCCCATCCTAAGGAAGGACAGAGCTGGACAGGAAGCTGAAGATAGGAATTGTAGCAGTGTGAAACTAATAAGGACTGGGAAAAAGGGCTGAGAGAGCAAGGAGGAAAAGAAGCAGAGTGAGATGGAGGAAGAAGAATGGAAGAGGCATATGGAGCAGCAAAACAAATGAAGAAGCAGCTGCACGTGCTTCTCGGCCTTGGAGTGGTCCAGGGACTTAGGAGAACTGGAAGGAAACATTTCAAACAGATGTGGCTGAGAGACCTGTGGGGAGGCTGACAATGGCCACCTTTATCTTGACTTCGGTTTTTTTTGGGGGGCTCATTTCCTTCCAGGCTTTCCTGCCTCCTTGTGCCCCTTTCCTATGGATTCCCACCAGAAGGTGCCTTAGACTTGGGGCATGCTTTTGGGCCTCCACAGCCCTGCTTGGGCCAAACCTGCTTTGCTGCACATTTACAAACAAGGGGATGAGTAATTTTGGGTGTTTAATTTAAAACTATTTTAACTACATTCTTTTACTTTTCTTTTCTCTATCACACAATAATTTTATTTAAGTTTCTTTCTGGAAAACTGCACTCCTATGTTTATTGCAACACTATGTACAAGAGCTAAGATATGGAAACAACCAGAATGCCGAAAAACAGATGACTGGATCAGGATGTGGTGTATATATACACAATGGAATACTACATAGCAGTTAAAAAAGATAAACTCATGCCATTTGCAGCAACATGGATGGAGTGGAAAGGGATTATGCTGACAGAAATAAGTCAGAGGGAAAAAAATGAATATAGGATGGTATCACTTATATATGGAATGCAGGGAAACCAAACAAAGGGTCACAGAAAAAAAGGACAAATTTACCAGGCAAATTATAGATCCCAGACCTACAGCAAGGGAGGGGTGGGGAGGGGTCAAAACAGGGCAGGGACGAGCACAAGGGACTATGGTGATGGGTGATGTGGAGGTGGGAGATTTATTATTACACCTGAGGGGAGAAATCATAAATGTACAGAAATGAACAATGATGTGGGAAAATAAAAATAAATAAATAAACAAATAAATAAATAACTTCTTTCTATTGAAGGTCTTATGCACTAAAGTATATTTGTCTTTATGCAGGGGATGACAGAACCCATTTAGAACAGGCAGGCTTGGGGGTGCTGGGGTGCCCTTCAGCCTGCCCCCAATAACAGTTTTCTGAAGGCATGGGGAGCCCAGTTGAGTGACGCCAACCTGGGCGACGCCCCAACAGTTGGCTTTTATAGTTGACACCACCCAAGCAGGTTTGGGTTTTTTGGGGAAAAAAACGGAGAGAAAAAAACTATGGTAGTTTTGGAAAGGCGCAGGTCGGGGCTGCACCTGGCGGCTCCATCCACCAGAGACAGAGTGGGGAACAGAACAGGCAGACTGACTGAAATACACTGTTGAGGTGAGCAGTGGGCAAGACAGGAGAGGTCTGCTGCGCCATGTGACTGCCGATAGCTTGATAGCGCTGAGACTTAACCCCTGTGCCACCGGGCCCCCCCAATTATCCCTTTGTAAGTGAACCTGTTTTGCACCCTGAGACTAAGCCGCATCTTGCAATTGTGGGCGCTGGGTGAGAACCCACACACCAGTGTTACCGAGCGCCGGCCTCAGTTTCCCTCAGCCAATAAAAGGAAACCGAGTTTGAGGGAAAGTAAAGCGGTTTTATTTGTGGACAAAAGAGGAGGGAGGCAGACTAATGTCCGAAAGACCACCGTCCTGCTCTTTGGCAGTGGGCACCAGGAGATCGTCTCCAAACTCTGCTCTGTTTCAGAATCACCTGGGTGGTTTATAAACGATGTACCTTACTCAGAACCACACCGCATCATCTGAACCAGAGGTTATGGAAGGAAGGACCAGCAGACCTGCATGGTCAACAAACACACCTTTTTCGAGAACCACTGGCTTATTCAAGGCTAGTAGTTGGGATGGTTAAGAAGAAACTTTGTGAGTGTAGCTGTAATTCAGCTCTTAAGGTTTATGCAAACTTTTATTTGGAAAAAAAAGTTTCCACGAGTAAAAGAAAAATTAGAAAATCCCTGGTGTAGTGGAAAAAGAATTTGTTCTCCTGGGATCAAATCCTGACTGCAATTGGCTTGCCCTGTGATTTTATTTTTTTAATTTTTAATTTTAAAATTTTTTTTAAAAGATTTATTTATTTTTATACAAGAGCTGGGGTACAGGCCAGAGGTGTGGGAGAGTGAGAGGATTCACCAGAGACAGAGTGGGGAGCAGAACAGGCAGATCTACTGAAATTCGCTGCTGAGGGGAGCAGCAGGCGAGACAGGAGAGGTCTGCGGCACCCTGTGGGATTCTCACAGGCCCTCCAGGATCGAACCAGTGCTGCAGAGGCTGCAGACAGCTTCACAGCGCTGCGATCAACCGTCTGGGTCACCAGGGAGGCCTGCCCTGTGATTTTAGATCAGGGTTTGGCAAATAATTGCCAAGGGCCAGGCAGCATGTTTTAGTAAATAGGATTTATTGAAAAACTGCCCCACCATTCATTTACTATCCTCTATGGCTAGTTTTAGGTATAATAGCAGAGTTGAATAGTGACAGAACTGATGGGCTGCCAAACCTAAAATATTTACTAACTGGCCCTTTAAGAAAAAGTTTACTGACCCTTGAGTTAGTGAATTACCCACCTTTAAGTGATTTAAAGTATCTCTCTCAGCTTCAGATTTTCTCATCAATAATATGGAATTAACAGCATCTCTTATATAGTTGTTAAAATAACTAAATGATATAGTTAATGGAAATTTCCTAGTATGGCTTTCAACAATAATATTGGAATAATATCTATTGATTGTTTGCTGTGTGCTGGGTACAAATTTGAACATTTTACATGGATTTTATTCTTTATTCTTTATTACAGCCTTGTTAAGTCTTCTTATTATTCCCATTTTACAAATGAGAAAAGGGGGACAGAAAGACTGTGAGTTTATAAACTCTCCATGTTTATAAAGACTCCATGGTTTTATAAACTACAGTGGACTGAGTCAGGATTTGATCCCAGAGCCTGTGTTCTTTATTGCTGTACTGACTTTCTTCAAATAAGGTTAGTTTCCTGTCTTTTCTTCCCCTCCTAAAGTTGGCACTGCCTGTACCTCTGTTCACAAATCTTAAAATAAACCCTAAAACATGAGAGGATTCTGAGGTGGGAAAGGAATTGCAAAATTTGCTCATTTGAAACTCACATTTTAAAGTCGAAACTAAGACCCTGGGTCCAAAGTTCCAAGGTTAGATATGTGTAAAACCAGTCCTAGTAGCCAGGAGAGTTCTTACTGGTTAGCTGATGCATGGTATGATTGACCAGAAAGATCTCTGTGCAGAGTTGAATAAAAACTGAATACTTAGGTACTTACTGCCCTCAAGGTTCATAAATGTTTCAGATATTTCCATAGGTATTAGGTTGAATCTCAAAGAATGAGCCTTCTAAAGTGGCCAGATTGTGCATACTGTGTCTCTGCACCTTCCCACCCCCAAGAAGTCAGAGTTTTCAGCAATATATATCAGTACAACCATACTTGTTAGTAAAATATTGAAAATTTCTGTCTCTATTGAAGTCATGACTTCCCTGAGTCTGACTAGTGCCCTTCAACTGATCTGGCCCTCTGAACCCTCCTCTCCCATCAACTTTCCACAATCTAGCAGTTAAAGAGTTAGTCTCTGGCAGCTAGGGCATTTGGAGACCCTGCAATAGACCTCTGATTATTCAGGGCAAGTGCAGACCTAATTGTTAAATTCAGTAATTTGAATATCATCCCAGCCTGGCATTCACTGTTCAGGTACAATAGGTGAACTGGGCCAATCATGCTTTCTTAAGAATGTTTACTTAGAATACTAGATAGTGAGACCTTTAACTGGGAGTTGGAACTTTCAGGGTGGACTCTGAAAGACTGAGCTGTGAGGGAGCTAAAACTCAGTGAGCTGTGGAGGCTGGAGAGAGAGAGTGGAGGTGGACCACATGTTCACTGAGGGAAACAGTGAACCAGGAGAGAGCGCTAGTGGCTCAGTAGTGGAACAGAGAGAGCAATTCATCCTAGGATCCTCTTCAATTGTTGAATACTTTCCAGTTCCAATACACTCTCTAACTGCCTCAGCCAACCCCTCTTTTCCTGATTGAATCCCTTCTTAAAATAAGAGTCAGTTCAATCAGTGTGGTTTCAAACCAATAGCCATTCATTCCATTGAAACTGAACTACAGCAGGAGAAACATTTAAATCATAAAATCTATTGGAAGCAGCACCACACCGGGGATTTATTTGGTAGCATCTGTGTGACTGGCCTGTGCACTACAGGAAGATTGACCCTCAGTGCAGTGAGGCCAGACAGGTTAGCAGCTGAGGATTAGAGGCGTGAGGAATGCTATTCCATCTCATTACTGACCTTCATTCAGGGCTGCTGCCTACAAGCAAGAATTATCACTTTTAATAACCAAATAGACATTGAAATGGTAATGAGGATATTATGGTTTTCAAATTGTGAGAACACTAATTTGAAAATGAAATCATAGTTCATTTAAGCTGATTTAAGTACAGGGGACAATGGAAAATGCCAGCAAATACCATTTATACCACTATTTTTACATGGGTGCACATACACCCTCTGACTATACTTTCTTATTTTCTGGGAAACTGAGGATAGTTGCTAAGAGGTCTGTTACAACTGAATCGTTTCAAATGATTATAAAATGTACCTGAAGCACCAAGTATCAATAGATGAGAAAATTTTAGGAGAAATATTGATAATAGGTAAAAAAACCACCACCACAACAACAAAAAAACAATAGCAAGTGGTAGACCAGAAATAGAGTTTCAAGGTGAGATAACATGCAGGGGAGAAAAATAAAATCTCTTAGCCTGTCATTTGAAGTACCAAAACTTCTTCACCTCCCTGCCCTCTTTCCTTCTAACTCTCTGTGCCTCCTTCTCACGCAGTCTGTGTTCTGTCTTTCTATCTCTGCTTGTTCTTTCCTTTCTATGCAGAAAACTTCAATCTCTGGTAGAAATTCTTAATTTTTTAAAATTATAGATATATAAATAAATAATTTTTTTAAATGTTGAGGTACCATTGGTTCACATCCTTATCAGTGTTTTGGAAGTATGGAATCCCCCCTCAGATGTCGTCGCCACAGTGCACCCACCTCCATTGCACCCATCATAGACCATCCATGGACTCCCACCCTTTTCTCTTCCATTCTCTTCCCCTTTAAATGCCTCAGTTCTATGGTCACCTTTCAAGGATTGGTTTTAAAATTTGTCTTAGTCTGACCCTTTGTTTGTTTCTCTATTTTCCACATGTGACAACATCCAGTATTTTATCTTTCTCCATCTCTCTTACTATGTTTAGCATAATCCCTTCCAACTCCATCCACTTTGCCACAGATTTATTTTTTTGATGGCTGAATAGTAGTCCACTGTGTATATATACTATGTCATCTTGATCCACTCGTATGTCTTTGGACACATAGGTTGTTTCTATAGCCAACACATAGTTTGGCTATTGTAAATAGTATTGCAATAAACATGGGAGTTTAGGTTTCCTTTCGAATTAGCATTTTTGTACTCTAATGGAAAATCTTGGAGTCCTCAATACCCCACCCCACACTTTCCCAATTCCTGTTCTGACTCTGAGTTTTTATAACATTTGCATGACCTCTTGACAATGAAACATATTACCTTGTTTTCCCATGTTTGAGAGACATGTTCTAGTTTTATGAAACAAAGCTTTTTTGCATTTGCCCCCGTAGACCTGAAATATGTCATATTCTTCCCCACTTACCATATGTAATTAAATACTCGTTCAATTTCTTTTTAATTTGACAATCATTTGCATAACTATAATTTGGGGAATGCAACTTCATCCCTCCATTTGTGCATGTGCTTCACTTACCCTCCACCAAAGCTCCACTGCTAATGTCCTATCACCTTCTCTTCCTTATCTCCTTCTTACTCCCACCCTCTGTGGAAATCAGTACATTTTTCACAAAAGGGTAAGAATTACTTTTGTGGTATTTTGTATTTTGCCAGTTTGCTTTCTTTGGGTATTTATATTCTCAAAATAAGTGAAACCATGCATTAACTGACTTTCACTTTCTGACTTATTTCACTTAGTGTAGTCATTTCAAGATCCATCCATTTTTATCCCCCAAAGCAGTTTTTTCATCTTTTGAAATAGCTGAGTAGTATTTCATTGAATGTATATTCCACAATTTCTTTATCCAGTCATCTGACAATTGACATTTAGCTTGGTTCATTGACTTGGCTATTGGGAATAATGATGCTATGAACATAAGAGTGCTTAAATCTTTCTGTATTATTGTTTTCATTTTCTTTGGGTAAATACATAAAAGTGTTATTTCCAGATCATATGGCATTTCCTTTTTTATTTCTTTGAAGAATCTTGCAGTTTTCCATAGAGGCTGCACCAAAGCCTTCCCACAAATGTTCCATTTCCTCCACATCCTCACCAACTTGTTTTAAGTCTTTTTGATATAAGCTGTTCTCACAGAGGTGAGGTGATACATCATTGTGCTTTTGATTTTTACTTCCTTTATAGTAAGTGATGCTGAGCATTTTTTCATGTTCCTGTAGGCCATTTGAATACCTTGTTTGGAGAAGCACTAATTTAGCCATTTGCCCATTTTTTTTTTTTTACTAGGCTTTCATTTTTTAAGTTGTATGAGTTATTATATCATTTGGAAATTGGGTTTTGGAAATCCCTTGTCAAGATGTGTAATGTACAAATATCTTCTCATACTTTACAGGCTTCCTTTTTGTTTTTGTAGTAGTTTCTTTTGATATACAACAGCTTTTTAGTTTGATTAACCTCATTTGTTTGTTTTGCTTTTGTTTCCCTTACCATTGGAGTTGCATTCCCAAATGCACCTGTGGTTTGTGTCCGGGAGTGTATCACCTGTGTTTTTAATTTTATTTTGTATTTTACAGCTTTAGGACTTATATAATTTTGAATTATTAATCTTTAGTAATGCCTAGTTATTTAATCCTTTAATCATTTAATCTTTAATCCATTTTGTATTAATTTTTGTGTATGGAGTTACATGATGATCTAGGCTCATTGTTTTCCTTTCACCATTGTATGCTAATGCTCTTTTGTCAAAGATTCATTATCTATATTTGTGTGGGTTTATTTCTTTTTATTCTATTGGTATGTTTTTCTGTTTTTCTTCCAGTACCATAATGTTGGATTACTATCACTGTCAAGTCAGGAAATGTGATATCTCCAATTTTTTTCTTTTCTCTCAGGGTTGCATTCACTACACTGAGTCCTTGTGGTGCCATATATATTTTTTTTAAGGCTTTTATTTATTCATTTATTTATATAAGCACTGGGTACAGTCAGAAGCATGGGAGGGTGAGAGAATTCACCAGAGCAGAGCAGGGAGCAGAACAGGCAGACTGACGAAGTACACTGCTGAGGGGAGCAGCAGGCGTGACAGGAGAAGTCTGTACTCCATGTGGGACCCTCGCTGGTGGCAGGGTTTCAAACCGCTGCTGCAGAGGCTGCGGGCAGCTTCGCAGCCCAGCACTCAACCACTGCGCCACCGGGGAGACTCTCCATATACATTTTTTTAATTGTTCTGTTTCAGTTGTAGAAGGTTTTGTGGTTCTAACAATTTGTTCATTTCTCCTAGGTTGCCTTATCTTGTGCATGTAGATGTTCATGGTAGTCTCTTATGATTGTTTGCATTTCTGTTGTATCTCTTGTAATTTTGCCTGTTTTATAGCTGATTCTTTTTATTTGGATTTTCTCTCTTCTTAGTGAGCCAAGCGAAGGGTTTCTAATTTTATTTATCCTTTCAACAAACCAGCACTTGTTTTCATTGATTATTTTTAACTTTCTTCTTGGTTTCACTCATTTATTTCTACTAAAATTTTTATTATATGCTTAATTCTTCTTTTTTTTTTTAAGATTTATTTATTCATACATACAAGAGCCAGGGTACAGGCCAGATGCACGGGAGGGGGAGATAATTCACCAGAGACAGAGCAGGGAACAGAACAGGCAGACTGAGTGAAATACACTGCTGAGGGGAGCAGCAGGAGAGACAGGAGAGGTCTGCTGCGCCATGTGGAATTCTTGCCAGCCGGGATCGAACCCTCGCTACAGAGGCTGCACACAGCTTCACAGTGCTGTGCTCAACAGCCTGCACCAGCAGGGGAGGCCCTATCCTTAATTCTATTGATTTTTTGCTTTTGTTCTTTTCATAATTCCTTCAGATGTTAAGTTAGAATGTTTATTTCAAAGTTTTCTTGTTTACTGATATGGGCCTGTTTTGTCTTGTACATCCCTTTTAATACTGTTTTTTAGTGTATCCTATGAATCAGGTAGCTTGTCTCTTTATTTTCAGTAATTTGCAGGTGATTTTTAATTTCTCCATTAATTTATTCATTGACTAAAAATAAAAGTACTTTTAGTCTATACTTATTTGAATTTTTTTGGGGGGGGTTCTTTTTGTGATTATTTCTAACTTATTCAGAGAAGATGTTGATATAATTTCTCTTTTCATTTATTTTTTGATATGTGTTTTGTACCTCAGCATATGATCTATCTTGAGAATGTTTGTGCACTTGAGACAAATGTGTATTGATTTCTTTTGGGGTGGAAGGCTCTGTAGAAGCTGTTAGGTCCATCTGTTAATAATTCACTTAAAGCCATTATTTTCTTATTTACTTTCTGTCTGAATGATCTGTCTATTCGTATAAATGTTGTGTTGAAATCCTCAACAATTATTGTGTTATTATAAATGTGTGATTTTAGATCTGTCAGCAGGTTTTTATATATTTGGGTGTACCTGCGTTGGGTACGTTAGTGTCAATGGCTATTATATCTTTTTGAATTGTTCCCTTGATTATTATAGAGTAGCCACCTTTGTCACAACTTACCTTTTTTTTTAGGCTAAAAGACTTATTAAATATGAGAATAGCGTTTTTACTTTTTTCTGTCACTGACTTAAAATACTTGCTGTAGTCTTTCACTTCAAGTCTATGTTTGTCTTTTGAGCTGAAGTGAGACTCTTACATAACATAGATGGGTCATACTTTTTGAATCAAATATGTCATTCTGTGTCTTTTAATTGATGTGTTTAATTGACACTACTTGTTTTTAGGATGATTATTGATATAAAAGACTTGTTTACTGACATTCTGTATTTTTTTTTTTTTGGTTGCTTTATCTTTCTGCTTCTTTTTCTATGTGTTTCTATCTGCTTTGCATTTGGTTGGCTTTCTCTGGTGTTTCCTCTTTTTTAAAAATTTCTTCTTTTAAGCGTCTCTATTTTAGTTCTGTTTTGTGGTTACCATGAGGGTTGTCTTGATCTTTCTGTATCGAAAATAATCCTTTCTGTGCTTATATCAATTCGTCATTTGATTATGCAGCTTCTGTCCTAGTCTTTCCTCCCCTCTGGTGTTTTGTTGCTGCCCCATTTATTCTTGTCTATACTTCTGATTCGGTATTACTCTTTATCACCTTGCTCAAGTTTTTTTTCTTTCCATGTAGAATATTTTCTTTCAACATTTCTTGCTGAAGTTCTGGTGGTGGTAAGCTCCATTAACTTTTGTTTATCTGGGGAAGCTTTTATTTCTCAATTATATTTGAAGGAAGGACCATTTTTTTAAGATAGAATATTCTTGGCTGTTTCGTCTTTTAAAATTATAGATATGCCATTTCATACTCTTCTAGCCTGAGGGTTTCTGCTGAATCTGATGAAAGTTTGATCAAGATGACTTTGTATATTAAATTCTTTTTTTTCCCTGTAGCAGCCTTTAATTTCTTTAATCGCTGGTTTTTGATAATTTAACAACGTTTCCTGGTGAACTTTGCATTTAGAAATTTGGGTGCCCTTTCAACTTCCTGGACATATGTTTAATACTTTCCTTAGGTGTGGGAAGTTCCCTGCTGTTACTTCTTTGAATAAGGTCTCTGCTCCCTTCTCTCTCTCTCTCTCTCTCTCTCCAAATTCAGGAATACCCATTACCCTTATCCTCTTTTAATGGAGTCTGATATTTCTTGTGCACAAGTTTTCATAAAACTTTTTTTTAACTCTCTTTTTCCATTTGAGTCATTTGTGCATTTTGCACACTTGCCTCAGTCTTGTTGGGTAGAGAAGGCTATCCAGGTGGAAAGATTTACGCTCTCTTCTTCCCTGTGTCCAGAGCAAGCTCTGTTTACTTTTTGCTTTTATTGACAATAATATCTAACTCTGGGCAAGGAGAACTCAAAATCAGCAATCTTTTCTCATTGAAAGCCTGGATCACACATATTCTATCCAACATCCCCTTCCTGTCTCTGCAAATGACACTGGTAGTTGTCCTCTTCATACAGTCTCTTATACTTCCTTCTTCATATTGTGGACTCAGGGAGCCCTAGGGTAAAGAATGGAAGAAGCACTTTGGTCAAGAGTTTGGGGAGGATTTATTGGCTATAGAGCATTTCCCAAGGGGTGGCACCAAGCAATGGACTGGACTAAATCTAATGTAGACAGAGCCATTCAGAGTAACTTTTAAAATGCATACACATTGATACAATTTATTTTAAAGCCTCCAGCCATTTCAGTCCCCTTCTATACTCTCAGTTAAGTGAACACATTTAGGTGACAAATGAAGGAGATGGGAAAGCATGCTAAGACAGGCTTGTAGCCTTTAATACGTGACTTATGAGTACACAGTTCCATTTCCCCTTTAGAGCACTTGTGTCTTCTGCTCTTTAGTACCTATGTATAAAGACTGAACCTGGAAATGAGTTTCAAAATTTTGATAAATAAAATTGCAAACATTTCTTTTTAAGATTTTGATAAAGCATTATATTTTCATCTAGAACATATTGTTTAGTTTCCTCATCAAACTATACTTTTGTTTTCTGGAAAAAGAGTTCCATTTATAACCTAAAATGAATATTATTAGCCTTACGCACATACAATGAAAGTTGGAAATTTATTTATTTATGTACACAATGAGATTACAGCATAATTACCTGGAAGTAGATATTCCGTCATGGATCACCCCTATCTTTTATATCAAACTTATTACAGATAGAGAAATCAACATGTTTGTTTCTTCCAGGCATCTTTAAAGCTGAGCATTTTATCCTGCTTGTGATATTTCTTTTCCATCAGACTCTGGCTGTCACTTCTGCAGGGACATTAAAGAGGCATTTAGGTTTTATTCCACTTGGGGTCAGTATTGTGCTCTCGATTGCTGCTACATTCTTGTTTTTGTAACAATGTCAATCTGGAAATTTCAGTAGAAATATCCACATAGTAACAAAATTAGAAAAATCACTAGTAATATAACTCTGGTTGTTGTCACCCCCTTGATTGACAGCTGCAAACTCACTTTGCAG
>NW_028167723.1:2500-7500 GCF_964194135.1 Talpa europaea
AATCTTCTGTTATTTCTGCTTTTTTGGCTTATTCTTCTGCTATTTCTGCTGTTACATCTTATTCTTCTGTTATTTCTGCTTTTTGGCTCATTTTCTCTTATTTCTGCTTTTTCTTCTTATTCTTCTGTTTCTTCTTCTTGTTCTTCTTGTTCTTCTTGTTCTTCTTGTAGTTCTACATGTCCTTCTTTTTCTTCAAATTCGTCTATTTCTTCTGCATATTTTTTTCAATTACTTCTTCTTCTGCTGCTGCTTCTGCTCCTTCTTCATCTGAATATACTGTTATTTTCCTTTTTCGCCTTATTCTTCTGTTATTTCTGCTTTTTCGGCTTATTCTTCTGTTAATTCTGGTTATTCGGCTTATTCTTCTGTTATTTCTGCTTTTTTGACTTCCTCTTCTGTTATTTTTGCTTTTTCCTCATATTCTACTCTTTCTACTTCTTGTTCTCCTTGTTCTTGTAGTCCTTTTGTTCTTCTTGTATTTCTATATATCCTTCTTCTTCTTCATCTTCTTCTGTTTCTCTTGCAGCTGATTCTTCTGTTATTTCTGCTTTTTCGGGTTATTCTTCTGTTATTGCTGCTTTTTCGGGTTATTCTTCTGTTATTTATGCTTTTTCCTCTTATTCTTCTGTTTTTTCTTCTTGTTCTTGTATTGTTGTTGTTCTTGTAGTTCTCCTTCTCCTTCTCCTTCTCCTTCTCCTTCTCCCTCTCCCTCTCCTTCTCCTTCTCCTTCTCCTTCTCCTTCTCCTTCTCCTTCTCCTTCTCCTTCTCCTTCTCCTTCTCCTTCTCCTTCTCCTTCTCCTTCTCCTTCTCCTTCTCCTTCTCCTTCCCCTTCCCCTTCTCCTTCTCCTTCTCCTTCTCCTTCTCCTTCTCCTTCTCCTTCTCCTTCTCCTTCTCCTTCTCCTTCTCCTTCTCCTTCTCCTTCTCCTTCTCCTTCTCCTTCTCCTTCTCCTTCTCCTTCTCCTTCTTCTTCTTCTTCTTCTTCTTCTTCTTCTTCTTCTTCTTCTTCTTCTTCTTCTTCTTCTTCTTCTTCTTCAGCTTAGTCTTCTGTTATTTCTTCTCTTTGGGCTTATTCTTCTGTTATTTCTGCTTTTTCCTGTTATTCTTCCATTTCTTCTATTCCTTCTAGGTGTTCATGTAGTTCTACATCTCCTTCTTATTTTTCTTCATCTTCTTGTTTCTTCTGCATTTCTTGCTTTTTCAATTACTTCTTATTCTGCTATTTCTGTTTCTTCTTCAACTGAATCTTCTGTTATTTCTGCTTTTTTGGCTTATTCTTCTGCTATTTCTGCTGTTACGTCTTATTCTTCTGTTATTTCTGCTTTTTTGGCTCATTCTTCTCTTATTTCTGCTTTTTCTTCTTATTCTTCTGTTTCTTCTTCTTGTTCTTCTAGTTCTTCTTGTAGTTCTACATGTCCTTCTTCTTTTTCTTCAAATTCGTCTATTTCTTCTGCATATTTTTTCAATTACTTCTTCTTCTGCTGCTGCTTCTGCTCCTTCTTCATCTGAATATACTGTTATTTCTGGTTATTCGGCTTATTCTTCTGTTATTTCTGCTTTTACGGCTTATTATTCTGTTATTTCTCGTTATTCGGCTTATTCTTCTGTTATTTCTGCTTTTTTGACTTCCTCTTCTGTTATTTTTGCTTTTTCCTCATATTTTCCTCTTTCTACTTCTTGTTCTCCTTGTTCTTGTAGTCCTTTTGTTCTTCTTGTATTTCTATATATCCTTCTTCTTCTTCACCTTCTTCTGTTTCTTCTGCAGCTGATTCTGCTGTTATTTCTGCTTTTTCGGGTTATTCTTCTGTTATTTCTGCTTTTGGGGCTTATTCTTCTGTTATTTCTGCTTTTTCCTCTTATTCTTCTGTTTTTTCTTCTTGTTCTTCTATTGTTGTTGTTCTTGTAGTTCTACATCTCCTTCTCCTTCTCCTTCTCCTTCTCCTTCTCCTTCTCCTTCTCCTTCTCCTTCTCCTTCTCCTTCTCCTTCTCCTTCTCCTTCTCCTTCTCCTTCTCCTTCTCCTTCTCCTTCTCCTTCTCCTTCTCCTTCTCCTTCTCCTTCTCCTTCTCCTTCTTCTTCTTCTTCTTCTTCTTCTTCTTCTTCAGCTTATTCTTCTGTTATTTCTTCTCTTTGGGCTTATTCTTCTGTTATTTCTGCTTTTTCCTGTTATTCTTCCATTTCTTCTATTTCTTCTAGTTCTTCATGTAGTTCTACATCTCCTTCTTATTCTTCTTCATCTTCTTGTTTCTTCTGCATTTCTTGCTTTTTCAATTACTTCTTATTCTGCTATTTCTGCTTCTTCTTCAACTGAATCTTCTGTTATTTCTGCTTTTTTGGCTTATTCTTCTGCTATTTCTGCTGTTACATCTTATTCTTCTGTTATTTCTGCTTTTTGGCTCATTCTTCTCTTATTTCTGCTTTTTCTTCTTATTCTTCTGTTTCTTCTTCTTGTTCTTCTAGTTCTTCTTGTTCTTCTTGTAGTTCTACATGTCCTTCTTCTTTTTCTTCAAATTCGTCTATTTCTTCTGCATATTTTTTTCAATTACTTCTTCTTCTGCTGCTGCTTCTGCTCCTTCTTCATCTGAATATACTGTTATTTTCCTTTTTCGCCTTATTCTTCGGTTATTTCTGCTTTTTCGGCTTATTCTTCTGTTATTTCTGGTTATTCGGCTTATTCTTCTGTTATTTCTGCTTTTTTGACTTCCTCTTCTGTTATTTTTGCTTTTTCCTCATATTCTACTCTTTCTACTTCTTATTCTCCTTGTTCTTGTAGTCCTTTTGTTCTTCTTGTATTTCTATATATCCTTCTTCTGCTTCATCTTCTTCTGTTTCTCTTGCAGCTGATTCTTCTCTTATTCTGCTTTTTCGGGTTATTCTTCTGTTATTGCTGCTTTTTTGGGTTATTCTTCTGTTATTTATGCTTTTTCCTCTTATTCTTCTGTTTTTTCTTCTTGTTCTTCTATTGTTGTTGTTCTTTGTAGTTCTACTTCTCCTTCTCCTTCTCCTTCTCCTTCTCCTTCTCTCCTTCTCCTTCTCCTTCTCCTTCTCTTCTCCTTCTCCTTCTCCTTCTCTTCTCCTTCTCCTTCTCCTTCTCCTTCTCCTTCCTCCTTCTCCTTCTCCTTCTCCTTCTCCTTCTCCTTCTCCTTCTCCTTCTCCTTCCCTTCTCCTTCTCCTTCTCCTCCTCCTCCTCCTCCTCCTCCTCCTCCTCCTCCTCCTTCTCCTTCTCCTTCTCTTCTCCTTCTTCTTCTTCTTCTTCTTCTTCTTCTTCTTCTTCTTCTCTTCAGCTTATTCTTCTGTTATTTCTTCTCTTTGGGCTTATTCTTCTGTTATTTCTGCTTTTTCCTGTTATTCTTCCATTTCTTCTATTTCTTCTAGTTCTTCATGTAGTTCTACATCTCCTTCTTATTCTTCTTCATCTTCTTGTTTCTTCTGCATTTCTTGCTTTTTTCAATTACTTCTTATTCTGCTATTTCTGCTTCTTCTTCAACTGAATCTTCTGTTATTTCTGCTTTTTTGGCTTATTCTTCCGCTATTTCTGCTGTTACATCTTATTCCTTCTGTTATTTCTGCTTTTTGGCTCATTCTTCTCTTATTTCTGCTTTTTGTTCTTATTCTTCTGTTTCTTCTTCTTGTTCTTCTAGTTCTTCTTGTTCTTCTTGTAGTTCTACAGTCCTTCTTCTTTTTCTTCAAATTCGTCTATTTCTTCTGCATATTTTTTTCAATTACTTCTTCTTCTGCTGCTGCTTCTGCTCCTTCTTCATCTGAATATACTGTTATTTCCTTTTTCGCCTTATTCTTCTGTTATTTCTGCTTTTTCGGTTTATTCTTCTGTTATTTCTGGTTATTCGGCTTATTCTTCTGTTTTTTCTGCTTTTTTTGACTTCCTCTTCTGTTATTTTTGCTTTTTCCTCATATTCTACTCTTTCTACTTCTTATTCTCCTTGTTCTTGTAGTCCTTTGTTCTTCTTGTATTTCTATATATCCTTCTTCTGCTTCATCTTCTTCGGTTTTCTCTTGCAGCTGATTCTTCTGTTATTTCTGCTTTTTCGGGTTATTCTTCTGTTATTGCTGCTTTTTTGGGTTATTCTTCTGTTATTTATGCTTTTTCCTCTTATTCTTCTGTTTTTTCTTCTTGTTCTTCTATTGTTGTTGTTCTTGTAGTTCTCCTTCTCCTTCTCCTTCTCCTTCTCCTTCTCCTTCTCCTTCTCCTTCTCCTTCTCCTTCTCCTTCTCCTTCTCCTTCTCCTTCTCCTTCTCCTTCTCCTTCTCCTTCTCCTTCTCCTTCTCCTTCTCCTTCTCCTTCTCCTTCTCCTTCTCCTTCTCCTTCTCCTTCTCCTTCTCCTTCTCCTTCTCCTTCTCCTTCTCCTTCTCCTTCTCCTTCTCCTTCTTCTGCTTCTTCTTCTTCTTCTTCTTCTTCTTCTTCTTCTTCTTCTTCTTCTTCTTCTTCTTCTTCTTCTTCTTCAGCTTATTCTTCTGTTATTTCTTCTCTTTGGGCTTATTCTTCTGTTATTTCTGCTTTTTCCTGTTATTCTTCCATTTCTTCTATTCCTTCTAGGTCTTCATGTAGTTCTACATCTCCTTCTTATTCTTCTTCATCTTCTTGTTTCTTCTGCATTTCTTGCTTTTTCAATTACTTCTTATTCTGCTATTTCTGCTTCTTCTTCAACTGAATCTTCTGTTATTTCTGCTTTTTTGGCTTATTCTTCTGCTATTTCTGCTGTTACGTCTTATTCTTCTGTTATTTCTGCTTTTTTGGCTCATTCTTCTCTTATTTCTGCTTTTTCTTCTTATTCTTCTGTTTCTTCTTCTTGTTCTTCTAGTTCTTCTTGTAGTTCTACATGTCCTTCTTCTTTTTCTTCAAATTCGTCTATTTTCTTCTGCATATTTTTTCAATTACTTCTACTTCTGCTGCTGCTTCTGCTCCTTCTTCATCTGAATATACTGTTATTTCTGGTGATTCGGCTTATTCTTCTGTTATTTCTGCTTTTTCGGCTTATTCTTCTGTT
>NW_028167723.1:17500-20000 GCF_964194135.1 Talpa europaea
CTATTTCTGCTTCTTCTTCAACTGAATCTTCTGTTATTTCTGCTTTTTTGGCTTATTCTTCTGCTATTTCTGCTGTTACATCTTATTCTTCTGTTATTTCTGCTTTTTGGCTCATTCTTCTCTTATTTCTGCTTTTTCTTCTTATTCTTCTGTTTCTTCTTCTTGTTCTTCTAGTTCTTCTTGTTCTTCTTGTAGTTCTACATGTCCTTCTTCTTTTTCTTCAAATTCGTCTATTTCTTCTGCATATTTTTTTCAATTACTTCTTCTTCTGCTGCTGCTTCTGCTCCTTCTTCATCTGAATATACTGTTATTTTCCTTTTTCGCCTTATTCTTCGGTTATTTCTGCTTTTTCGGCTTATTCTTCTGTTATTTCTGGTTATTCGGCTTATTCTTCTGTTATTTCTGCTTTTTTGACTTCCTCTTCTGTTATTTTTGCTTTTTCCTCATATTCTACTCTTTCTACTTCTTATTCTCCTTGTTCTTGTAGTCCTTTTGTTCTTCTTGTATTTCTATATATCCTTCTTCTGCTTCATCTTCTTCTGTTTCTCTTGCAGCTGATTCTTCTCTTATTTCTGCTTTTTCGGGTTATTCTTCTGTTATTGCTGCTTTTTTGGGTTATTCTTCTGTTATTTATGCTTTTTCCTCTTATTCTTCTGTTTTTTCTTCTTGTTCTTCTATTGTTGTTGTTCTTGTAGTTCTACTTCTCCTTCTCCTTCTCCTTCTCCTTCTCCTTCTCCTTCTCCTTCTCCTTCTCCTTCTCCTTCTCCTTCTCCTTCTCCTTCTCCTTCTCCTTCTCCTTCTCCTTCTCCTTCTCCTTCTCCTTCTCCTTCTCCTTCTCCTTCTCCTTCTCCTTCTCCTTCTCCTTCTCCTTCTCCTTCTCCTCCTCCTCCTCCTCCTCCTCCTCCTCCTCCTCCTTCCTCCTTCTCTCCTTCTCCTTCTCCTTCTCCTTCTTCTTCTTCTTCTTCTTCTTCTTCTTCTTCTTCTTCTTCAGCTTATTCTTCTGTTATTTCTTCTCTTTGGGCTTATTCTTCTGTTATTTCTGCTTTTTCCTGTTATTCTTCCATTTCTTCTATTTCTTCTAGTTCTTCATGTAGTTCTACATCTCCTTCTTATTCTTCTTCATCTTCTTGTTTCTTCTGCATTTCTTGCTTTTTCAATTACTTCTTATTCTGCTATTTCTGCTTCTTCTTCAACTGAATCTTCTGTTATTTCTGCTTTTTTGGCTTATTCTTCCGCTATTTCTGCTGTTACATCTTATTCTTCTGTTATTTCTGCTTTTTGGCTCATTCTTCTCTTATTTCTGCTTTTTGTTCTTATTCTTCTGTTTCTTCTTCTTGTTCTTCTAGTTCTTCTTGTTCTTCTTGTAGTTCTACATGTCCTTCTTCTTTTTCTTCAAATTCGTCTATTTCTTCTGCATATTTTTTTCAATTACTTCTTCTTCTGCTGCTGCTTCTGCTCCTTCTTCATCTGAATATACTGTTATTTTCCTTTTTCGCCTTATTCTTCTGTTATTTCTGCTTTTTCGGTTTATTCTTCTGTTATTTCTGGTTATTCGGCTTATTCTTCTGTTTTTTCTGCTTTTTTGACTTCCTCTTCTGTTATTTTTGCTTTTTCCTCATATTCTACTCTTTCTACTTCTTATTCTCCTTGTTCTTGTTGTCCTTTTGTTCTTCTTGTATTTCTATATATCCTTCTTCTGCTTCATCTTCTTCTGTTTCTCTTGCAGCTGATTCTTCTGTTATTTCTGCTTTTTCGGGTTATTCTTCTGTTATTGCTGCTTTTTTGGGTTATTCTTCTGTTATTTATGCTTTTTCCTCTTATTCTTCTGTTTTTTCTTCTTGTTCTTCTATTGTTGTTGTTCTTGTAGTTCTCCTTCTCCTTCTCCTTCTCCTTCTCCTTCTCCTTCTCCTTCTCCTTCTCCTTCTCCTTCTCCTTCTCCTTCTCCTTCTCCTTCTCCTTCTCCTTCTCCTTCTCCTTCTCCTTCTCCTTCTCCTTCTCCTTCTCCTTCTCCTTCTCCTTCTCCTTCTCCTTCTCCTTCTCCTTCTCCTTCTCCTTCTCCTTCTCCTTCTCCTTCTCCTTCTCCTTCTCCTTCTCCTTCTCCTTCTCCTTCTCCTTCTCCTTCTTCTTCTTCTGCTTCTTCTTCTTCTTCTTCTTCTTCTTCTTCTTCTTCTTCTTCTTCTTCTTCTTCTTCTTCAGCTTATTCTTCTGTTATTTCTTCTCTTTGGGCTTATTCTTCTGTTATTTCTGCTTTTTCCTGTTATTCTTCCATTTCTTCTATTCCTTCTAGGTCTTCATGTAGTTCTACATCTCCTTCTTATTCTTCTTCATCTTCTTGTTTCTTCTGCATTTCTTGCTTTTTCAATTACTTCTTATTCTGCTATTTCTGCTTCTTCTTCAACTGAATCTTCTGTTATTTCTGCTTTTTTGGCTTATTCTTCTGCTATTTCTGCTGTTACGTCTTATTCTTCTGTTATTTCTGCTTTTTTGGCTCATTCTTCTC
>NW_028167722.1:0-22258 GCF_964194135.1 Talpa europaea
GATGAGTAAGCCGAAAAAGCAGAAATAACAGAATAAGCTGAATATGAAGCAGAGGAAGCAGAAGAAGTAATTGAAAAAGCAAAAAAATGCAGAGGAAACTGAAGAAGATGAAGACGAAGGAGATATAGAAGTGAAAGAAGAACAAGAGAAACTGTAAGAACAAGAGGAAGAAACAGAAGAATCAGAGGAAAAAGCAAAAATAACAGAAGAATAAGCCGAAAAAGCAGCAATAACAGAAGAAAAAGCCGAAAAAGCAGAAATAACAGAAGAATGAGCTGAAGAAGAAGCAACAATTGAAAAGCAGAAAATGCATTAGAAACAGAATAAGATGAAGAAGAAGAAGAAGAAGAAGGATATGTAGAACTACAAGAAGAAGTAGAAGAACAAGAAGAACAACAAGAAGAAACATGGGAATAAGAGGAAAAAGCAGAAATAACAAAAGAATAAGCGAAAAGCAGAAATAACAGGAGAATAAGCCGAAATAGCAGAAATAAGAGAAGAATAAGGTGAAGAAAAAGCTGAAGCAGAAGAAGAAGTAATTGAAAAAGCAGAAAATGCATTAGAAACAGAAGAAGTTGAAAAAGAAGAAAAAAGGAGATGTAGAAATACGAGACGAACAAGAACTAGGAGAACAAGAAGAACAAGCAGAAGAAACAGAAGAATAAGAGTAAAAAGCAGAAATAACCAAAGAAATAGCCGAAAATGCAGAAGTAACAGAAAATTAAGCTGCGGAGAAGCAGAAGAATCAGAATAAGAGCAAGAAATTGAAACAACAAACAATGCAGAAGAAACAGAAAGATGAAGAAGAAGAAGGAGATGTAGAATTACAAGAAGAACAAGAGGAGCTAGAAGAACAAGACGAACAAGAAGAAGAAACAGGGGAATAAGAGGATAAATCAGAAATAACAGATGAGTAAGCCGAAAAAGCAGAAATAACAGAATAAGCTGAATATGAAGCAGAGGAAGCAGAAGAAGTAATTGAAAAAGCAAAAAAATGCAGAGGAAACCGAAGAAGATGAAGACGAAGGAGATATAGAAGTGAAAGAAGAACAAGAGAAACTGTAAGAACAAGAGGAAGAAACAGAAGAATCAGAGGAAAAAGCAAAAATAACAGAAGAATAAGCCGAAAAAGCAGCAATAACAGAAGAAAAAGCCGAAAAAGCAGAAATAACAGAAGAATGAGCTGAAGAAGAAGCAACAATTGAAAAGCAGAAAATGCATTAGAAACAGAATAAGATGAAAAAGAAGAAGAAGGAGAAGGATATGTAGAACTACTAGAAGAAGTAGAAGAACAAGAAGAACAAGAAGAAGAAACATGGGAATAAGAGGAAAAAGCAGAAATAACAAAAGAATAAGCGAAAAGCAGAAATAACAGGAGAATAAGCCGAAATAGCAGAAATAAGAGAAGAATAAGGTGAAGAAAAAGCTGAAGCAGAAGAAGAAGTAATTGAAAAAGCAGAAAATGCATTAGAAACAGAAGAAGTTGAAAATGAAGAAAAAAGGAGATGTAGAAATACGAGAGGAACAAGAACTAGGAGAACAAGAAGAACAAGCAGAAGAAACAGAAGAATAAGAGTAAAAAGCAGAAATAACCAAAGAAATAGCCTAAAATGCAGAAATAACAGAAAATTAAGCTGCGGAGAAGCAGAAGAATCAGAATAAGAGCAAGAAATGGAAACAACAAACAATGCAGAAGAAACAGAAAGATGAAGAAGAATAAGGAGATGTAGAATAACAAGAAGAACAAGAGGAGCTAGAAGAACAAGACGAACAAGAAGAAGAAACAGGGGAATAAGAGGATAAATCAGAAATAACAGATGAGTAAGCCGAAAAAGCAGAAATAACAAGAATAAGCCGAAAAAGCAGAAATAACAGAATAAGCTGAATATGAAGCAGAGGAAGCAGAAGAAGTAATTGAAATAGCAAAAAAATGCAGAGGAAACCGAAGAAGATGAAGACGAAGGAGATATAGAAGTGAAAGAAGAACAAGAGAAACTGTAAGAACAAGAGGAAGAAACAGAAGAATCAGAGGAAAAAGCAAAAATAACAGAAGAATAAGCCGAAAAAGCAGCAATAACAGAAGAAAAAGCCGAAAAAGCAGAAATAACAGAAGAATGAGCTGAAGAAGAAGCAACAATTGAAAAGCAGAAAGTGCATTAGAAACAGAATAAGATGAAGAAGAAGAAGAAGGAGAAGGATATGTAGAACTACTAGAAGAAGTAGAAGAACAAGAAGAACAAGAAGAAGAAACATGGGAATAAGAGGAAAAAGAGAAATAACAAAAGAATAAGCGAAAAGCAGAAATAACAGGAGAATAAGCCGAAATAGCAGAAATAAGAGAAGAATAAGGTGAAGAAAAAGCTGAAGCAGAAGAAGAAGTAATTGAAAAAGCAGAAAATGCATTAGAAACAGAAGAAGTTGAAAAAGAAGAAAAAAGGAGATGTAGAAATACGAGAGGAACAAGAACTAGGAGACCAAGAAGAACAAGCAGAAGAAACAGAAGAATAAAAGTAAAAAGCAGAAATAACCAAAGAAATAGCCGAAAAAGCAGAAATAACAGAAAATTAACCTGCGGAGAAACAGAAGAATCAGAATAAGAGCAAGAAATTGAAAAAAGAAACAATGCAGAAGAAACAGAAAGATGAAGAAGAAGAAGGAGATGTAGAATTACAAGAAGAACAAGAGGAGCTAGAAGAACAAGACGAACAAGAAGAAGAAACAGGGGAATAAGAGGATAAATCAGAAATAACAGATGAGTAAGCCGAAAAAGCAGAAATAACAAGAATAAGCCGAAAAAGCAGAAATAACAGAATAAGCTGAATATGAAGCAGAGGAAGCAGAAGAAGTAATTGAAAAAGCAAAAAAATGCAGAGGAAACCGAAGAAGATGAAGACGAAGGAGATATAGAAGTGAAAGAAGAACAAGAGAAACTGTAAGAAGAAGAGGAAGAAACAGAAGAATCAGAGGAAAAAGCAAAAATAACAGAAGAATAAGCCGAAAAAGCAGCAACAACAGAAGAAAAAGCCCAAAAAGCAGAAATAACAGAAGAATGAGCTGAAGAAGAAGCAACAATTGAAAAGCAGAAAATGCATTAGAAACAGAATAAGATGAAGAAGAAGAAGAAGGAGAAGGATATGTAGAACTACTAGAAGAAGTAGAAGAACAAGAAGAACAAGAAGAAGATACATGGGAATAAGAGGAAAAAGAGAAATAACAAAAGAATAAGCGAAAAGCAGAAATAACAGGAGAATAAGCCGAAATAGCAGAAATAAGAGAAGAATAAGGTGAAGAAAAAGCTGAAGCAGAAGAAGAAGTAATTGAAAAAGCAGAAAATGCATTAGAAACAGAAGAAGTTGAAAAAGAAGAAAAAAGGAGATGTAGAAATACGAGAGGAACAAGAACTAGGAGACCAAGAATAACAAGCAGAAGAAACAGAAGAATAAAAGTAAAAAGCAGAAATAACCAAAGAAATAGCCGAAAAAGCAGAAATAACAGAAAATTAACATGCGGAGAAACAGAAGAATCAGAATAAGAGCAAGAAATTGAAAAAAGAAACAATGCAGAAGAAACAGAAAGATGAAGAAGAAGAAGGAGATGTAGAATTACAAGAAGAACAAGAGGAGCTAGAAGAACAAGACGAACAAGAAGAAGAAACAGGGGAATAAGAGGATAAATCAGAAATAACAGATGAGTAAGCCGAAAAAGCAGAAATAACAAGAATAAGCCGAAAAAGCAGAAATAACAGAATAAGCTGAATATGAAGCAGAGGAAGCAGACGAAGTAATTGAAAAAGCAAAAAAATGCAGAGGAAACCGAAGAAGATGAAGACGAAGGAGATATAGAAGTGAAAGAAGAACAAGAGAAACTGTAAGAACAAGAGGAAGAAACAGAAGAATCAGAGGAAAAAGCAAAAATAACAGAAGAATAAGCCGAAAAAGCAGCAATAACAGAAGAAAAAGCCGAAAAAGCAGAAATAACAGAAGAATGAGCTGAAGAAGAAGCAACAATTGAAAAGCACAAAATGCATGAGAAACAGAATAAGATGAAGAAGAAGAAGAAGGAGAAGGATATGTAGAACTACTAGAAGAAGTAGAAGAACAAGAAGAACAAGAAGAAGAAACATGGGAATAAGAGGAAAAAGAGAAATAACAAAAGAATAAGCGAAAAGCAGAAATAACAGGAGAATAAGCCGAAATAGCAGAAATAAGAGAAGAATAAGGTGAAGAAAAAGCTGAAGCAGAAGAAGAAGTAATTGAAAAAGCAGAAAATGCATTAGAAACAGAAGAAGTTGAAAAAGAAGAAAAAAGGAGATGTAGAAATACGAGAGGAACAAGAATTAGGAGACCAAGAAGAACAAGCAGAAGAAACAGAAGAGTAAAAGTAAAAAGCAGAAATAACCAAAGAAATAGCCGAAAAAGCAGAAATAACAGAAAATTAACCTGCGGAGAAACAGAAGAATCAGAATAAGAGCAAGAAATTGAAAAAAGAAACAATGCAGAAGAAACAGAAAGATGAAGAAGAAGAAGGAGATGTAGAATTACAAGAAGAACAAGAGGAGCTAGAAGAACAAGACGAACAAGAAGAAGAAACAGGGGAATAAGAGGATAAATCAGAAATAACAGATGAGTAAGCCGAAAAAGCAGAAATAACAGAATAAGCTGAATATGAAGCAGAGGAAGCAGAAGAAGTAATTGAAAAAGCAAAAAAAATGCAGAGGAAACCGAAGAAGATGAAGACGAAGGAGATATAGAAGTGAAAGAAGAACAAGAGAAACTGTAAGAACAAGAGGAAGAAACAGAAGAATCAGAGGAAAAAGCAAAAATAACAGAAGAATAAGCCGAAAAAGCAGCAATAACAGAAGAAAAAGCCGAAAAAGCAGAAATAACAGAAGAATGAGCTGAAGAAGAAGCAACAATTGAAAAGCAGAAAATGCATTAGAAACAGAATAAGATGAAGAAGAAGAAGAAGAAGAAGAAGGATATGTAGAACTACAAGAAGAAGTAGAAGAACAAGAAGAACAAGAAGAAGAAACATGGGAATAAGAGGAAAAAGCAGAAATAACAAAAGAATAAGCGAAAAGCAGAAATAAAGGAGAATAAGCCGAAATAGCAGAAATAAGAGAAGAATAACGTGAAGAAAAAGCTTAAGCAGAAGAAGAAGTAATTGAAAAAGCAGAAAATGCATTAGAAACAGAAGAAGTTGAAAAAGAAGAAAAAAGGAGATGTAGAAATACGAGAGGAACAAGAACTAGGAGACCAAGAAGAACAGGCAGAAGAAACAGAAGAATAAAAGTAAAAACCAGAAATAACCAAAGAAATAGCCGAAAAAGCAGAAATAACAGAAAATTAAGCTGCGGAGAAGCAGAAGAATCAGAATAAGAGCAAGAAATTGAAACAACAAACAATGCAGAAGAAACAGAAAGATGAAGAAGAAGAAGGAGATGTAGAATTACAAGAAGAACAAGAGGAGCTAGAAGAACAAGACGAGAAGAAGAAGAAACAAGTGAATAAGAGGATAAATCAGAAATAACAGATGAGTAAGCCGAAAAAGCACAAATAACAAGAATAAGCCGAAAAAGCAGAAATAATAGAATAAGCTGAATATGAAGCAGATGAAGCAGGAGAAGTAATTGAAAAAGCAAAAAAATGCAGAGGAAACCGAAGAAGATGAAGACGAAGGAGATATAGAAGTGAAAGAAGAACAAGAGAAACTGTAAGAACAAGAGGAAGAAACAGAAGAATCAGAGGAAAAAGCAAAAATAACAAGAATGAGCCGAAAAAGCAGCAATAACAGAAGAAAAAGCAGAAATAACAGAAGAATAAGCTGAAGAAGAAGCAGAAGAAGCAGTAATTGAAAAGCAGAAAATGCATTAGAAACAGAATAAGATGAAGAAGAAGAAGGAGAAGGATATGTAGAACTACTAGAAGAAGTAGAAGAACAAGAAGAACAAGAAGAAGAAACATGGGAATAAGAGGACCAAGCAGAAATAACAAAAGAATAAGCGAAAAGCAGAAATAACAGGAGAATAAGCCGAAATAGCAGAAATAAGAGAAGAATAAGGTGAAGAAAAAGCTGAAGCAGAAGAAGAAGTAATTGAAAAAGCAGAAAATGCATTAGAAACAGAAGAAGTTGAAAAAGAAGAAAAAGGGAGATGTGGAAATACGAGAGGAACAAGAACTAGGAGAACAAGAAGAACAAGCAGAAGAAACAGAAGAATAAAAGTAAAAACCAGAAATAACCAAAGAAATAGCCGAAAATGCAGAAATAACAGAAAATTAAGCTGCGGAGAAAAAGAAGAATCAGAATAAGAGCAAGAAATTGAAAAAAGAAACAATGCAGAAGAAACAGAAAGATGAAGAAGAAGAAAGAGATGTAGAATTACAAGAAGAACAAGAGGAGCTAGAAGAACAAGACGAACAAGAAGAAGAAACAGGGGAATAAGAGGATAAATCAGAAATAACAGATGAGTAAGCCGAAAAAGCAGAAATAACAGAATAAGCTGAATATGAAGCAGAGGAAGCAGAAGAAGTAATTGAAAAAGCAAAAAAATGCAGAGGAAACCGAAGAAGATGAAGACGAAGGAGATATAGAAGTGAAAGAAGAACAAGAGAAACTGTAAGAACAAGAGGAAGAAACAGAAGAATCAGAGGAAAAAGCAAAAATAACAGAAGAATAAGCCGAAAAAGCAGCAATAACAGAAGAAAAAGCCGAAAAAGCAGAAATAACAGAAGAATGAGCTGAAGAAGAAGCAACAATTGAAAAGCAGAAAATGCATTAGAAACAGAATAAGATGAAGAAGAAGAAGAAGGAGAAGGATATGTAGAACTACAAGAAGAAGTAGAAGAACAAGAAGAACAAGAAGAAGAAACATGGGAATAAGAGGAAAAAGCAGAAATAACAAAAGAATAAGCGAAAAGCAGACATAACAGGAGAATAAGCCGAAATAGGAGAAATAAGAGAAGAATAACGTGAAGATAAAGCTTAAGCAGAAGAAGAAGTAATTGAAAAAGCAGAAAATGCATTAGAAACAGAAGAAGTTGAAAAAGAAGAAAAAAGGAGATGTAGAAATACGAGAGGAACAAGAACTAGGAGAACAAGAAGAACAAGCAGAAGAAACAGAAGAATAAGAGTAAAAAGCAGAAATAACCAAAGAAATAGCCGAAAAAGCAGAAATAACAGAAAATTAAGCTGCGGAGAAGCAGAAGAATCAGAATAAGAGCAAGAAATTGAAACAACAAACAATGCAGAAGAAACAGAAAGATGAAGTAGAAGAAGGAGATGTAGAATTACAAGAAGAACAAGAGGAGCTAGAAGAACAAGAAGAAGAAACAGGGGAATAAGAGGATAAATCAGAAATAACAGATGAGTAAGCCGAAAAAGCAGAAATAACAAGAATAAGCCGAAAAAGCAGAAATAACAGAATAAGCTGAACATGAAGCAGAGGAAGCAGGAGAAGTAATTGAAAAAGCAAAAAAATGCAGAGGAAACCGAAGAAGATGAAGACGAAGGAGATATAGAAGTGAAAGAAGAACAAGAGAAACTGTAAGAACAAGAGGAAGAAACAGAAGAATCAGAGGAAAAAGCAAAAATAACAGAAGAATGAGCCGAAAAAGCAGCAATTACAGAAGAAAAAGCAGAAATAAGAGAATAAGCTGAAAAAGAAGCAGAAGAAGCAGTAATTGAAAAGCAGAAAATGCATTAGAAACAGAATAAGATGAAGAAGAAGAAGAAGGAGAAGGATATGTAGAACTACTAGAAGAAGTGAAGAACAAGAAGAACAAGAAGAAGAAACATGGGAATAAGAGGAAAAAGAGAAATAACAAAAGAATAAGCGAAAAGCAGAAATAACAGGAGAATAAGCCGAAATAGCAGAAATAAGAGAAGAATAAGGTGAAGAAAAAGCTGAAGCAGAAGAAGAAGTAATTGAAAAAGCAGAAAATGCATTAGAAACAGAATAAGTTGAAAAACAAGAAAAAAGGAGATGTAGAAATACGAGAGGAACAAGAACTAGGAGACCAAGAAGAACAAGCAGAAGAAACAGAAGAATAAAAGTAAAAAGCAGAAATAACCAAAGAAATAGCCGAAAAAGCAGAAATAACAGAAAATTAACATGCGGAGAAACAGAAGAATCAGAATAAGAGCAAGAAATTGAAAAAAGAAACAATGCAGAAGAAACAGAAAGATGAAGAAGAAGAAGGAGATGTAGAATTACAAGAAGAACAAGAGGAGCTAGAAGAACAAGACGAACAAGAAGAAGAAACAGGGGAATAAGAGGATAAATCAGAAATAACAGATGAGTAAGCCGAAAAAGCAGAAATAACAAGAATAAGCCGAAAAAGCAGAAATAACAGAATAAGCTGAATATGAAGCAGAGGAAGCAGACGAAGTAATTGAAAAAGCAAAAAAATGCAGAGGAAACCGAAGAAGATGAAGACGAAGGAGATATAGAAGTGAAAGAAGAACAAGAGAAACTGTAAGAACAAGAGGAAGAAACAGAAGAATCAGAGGAAAAAGCAAAAATAACAGAAGAATAAGCCGAAAAAGCAGCAATAACAGAAGAAAAAGCCGAAAAAGCAGAAATAACAGAAGAATGAGCTGAAGAAGAAGCAACAATTGAAAAGCACAAAATGCATGAGAAACAGAATAAGATGAAGAAGAAGAAGAAGGAGAAGGATATGTAGAACTACTAGAAGAAGTAGAAGAACAAGAAGAACAAGAAGAAGAAACATGGGAATAAGAGGAAAAAGAGAAATAACAAAAGAATAAGCGAAAAGCAGAAATAACAGGAGAATAAGCCGAAATAGCAGAAATAAGAGAAGAATAAGGTGAAGAAAAAGCTGAAGCAGAAGAAGAAGTAATTGAAAAAGCAGAAAATGCATTAGAAACAGAAGAAGTTGAAAAAGAAGAAAAAAGGAGATGTAGAAATACGAGAGGAACAAGAATTAGGAGACCAAGAAGAACAAGCAGAAGAAACAGAAGAGTAAAAGTAAAAAGCAGAAATAACCAAAGAAATAGCCGAAAAAGCAGAAATAACAGAAAATTAACCTGCGGAGAAACAGAAGAATCAGAATAAGAGCAAGAAATTGAAAAAAGAAACAATGCAGAAGAAACAGAAAGATGAAGAAGAAGAAGGAGATGTAGAATTACAAGAAGAACAAGAGGAGCTAGAAGAACAAGACGAACAAGAAGAAGAAACAGGGGAATAAGAGGATAAATCAGAAATAACAGATGAGTAAGCCGAAAAAGCAGAAATAACAGAATAAGCTGAATATGAAGCAGAGGAAGCAGAAGAAGTAATTGAAAAAGCAAAAAAAATGCAGAGGAAACCGAAGAAGATGAAGACGAAGGAGATATAGAAGTGAAAGAAGAACAAGAGAAACTGTAAGAACAAGAGGAAGAAACAGAAGAATCAGAGGAAAAAGCAAAAATAACAGAAGAATAAGCCGAAAAAGCAGCAATAACAGAAGAAAAAGCCGAAAAAGCAGAAATAACAGAAGAATGAGCTGAAGAAGAAGCAACAATTGAAAAGCAGAAAATGCATTAGAAACAGAATAAGATGAAGAAGAAGAAGAAGAAGAAGGATATGTAGAACTACAAGAAGAAGTAGAAGAACAAGAAGAACAAGAAGAAGAAACATGGGAATAAGAGGAAAAAGCAGAAATAACAAAAGAATAAGCGAAAAGCAGAAATAAAGGAGAATAAGCCGAAATAGCAGAAATAAGAGAAGAATAACGTGAAGAAAAAGCTTAAGCAGAAGAAGAAGTAATTGAAAAAGCAGAAAATGCATTAGAAACAGAAGAAGTTGAAAAAGAAGAAAAAAGGAGATGTAGAAATACGAGAGGAACAAGAACTAGGAGACCAAGAAGAACAGGCAGAAGAAACAGAAGAATAAAAGTAAAAACCAGAAATAACCAAAGAAATAGCCGAAAAAGCAGAAATAACAGAAAATTAAGCTGCGGAGAAGCAGAAGAATCAGAATAAGAGCAAGAAATTGAAACAACAAACAATGCAGAAGAAACAGAAAGATGAAGAAGAAGAAGGAGATGTAGAATTACAAGAAGAACAAGAGGAGCTAGAAGAACAAGACGAGAAGAAGAAGAAACAAGTGAATAAGAGGATAAATCAGAAATAACAGATGAGTAAGCCGAAAAAGCACAAATAACAAGAATAAGCCGAAAAAGCAGAAATAATAGAATAAGCTGAATATGAAGCAGATGAAGCAGGAGAAGTAATTGAAAAAGCAAAAAAATGCAGAGGAAACCGAAGAAGATGAAGACGAAGGAGATATAGAAGTGAAAGAAGAACAAGAGAAACTGTAAGAACAAGAGGAAGAAACAGAAGAATCAGAGGAAAAAGCAAAAATAACAAGAATGAGCCGAAAAAGCAGCAATAACAGAAGAAAAAGCAGAAATAACAGAAGAATAAGCTGAAGAAGAAGCAGAAGAAGCAGTAATTGAAAAGCAGAAAATGCATTAGAAACAGAATAAGATGAAGAAGAAGAAGGAGAAGGATATGTAGAACTACTAGAAGAAGTAGAAGAACAAGAAGAACAAGAAGAAGAAACATGGGAATAAGAGGACCAAGCAGAAATAACAAAAGAATAAGCGAAAAGCAGAAATAACAGGAGAATAAGCCGAAATAGCAGAAATAAGAGAAGAATAAGGTGAAGAAAAAGCTGAAGCAGAAGAAGAAGTAATTGAAAAAGCAGAAAATGCATTAGAAACAGAAGAAGTTGAAAAAGAAGAAAAAGGGAGATGTGGAAATACGAGAGGAACAAGAACTAGGAGAACAAGAAGAACAAGCAGAAGAAACAGAAGAATAAAAGTAAAAACCAGAAATAACCAAAGAAATAGCCGAAAATGCAGAAATAACAGAAAATTAAGCTGCGGAGAAAAAGAAGAATCAGAATAAGAGCAAGAAATTGAAAAAAGAAACAATGCAGAAGAAACAGAAAGATGAAGAAGAAGAAAGAGATGTAGAATTACAAGAAGAACAAGAGGAGCTAGAAGAACAAGACGAACAAGAAGAAGAAACAGGGGAATAAGAGGATAAATCAGAAATAACAGATGAGTAAGCCGAAAAAGCAGAAATAACAGAATAAGCTGAATATGAAGCAGAGGAAGCAGAAGAAGTAATTGAAAAAGCAAAAAAATGCAGAGGAAACCGAAGAAGATGAAGACGAAGGAGATATAGAAGTGAAAGAAGAACAAGAGAAACTGTAAGAACAAGAGGAAGAAACAGAAGAATCAGAGGAAAAAGCAAAAATAACAGAAGAATAAGCCGAAAAAGCAGCAATAACAGAAGAAAAAGCCGAAAAAGCAGAAATAACAGAAGAATGAGCTGAAGAAGAAGCAACAATTGAAAAGCAGAAAATGCATTAGAAACAGAATAAGATGAAGAAGAAGAAGAAGGAGAAGGATATGTAGAACTACAAGAAGAAGTAGAAGAACAAGAAGAACAAGAAGAAGAAACATGGGAATAAGAGGAAAAAGCAGAAATAACAAAAGAATAAGCGAAAAGCAGACATAACAGGAGAATAAGCCGAAATAGGAGAAATAAGAGAAGAATAACGTGAAGATAAAGCTTAAGCAGAAGAAGAAGTAACTGAAAAAGCAGAAAATGCATTAGAAACAGAAGAAGTTGAAAAAGAAGAAAAAAGGAGATGTAGAAATACGAGAGGAACAAGAACTAGGAGAACAAGAAGAACAAGCAGAAGAAACAGAAGAATAAGAGTAAAAAGCAGAAATAACCAAAGAAATAGCCGAAAAAGCAGAAATAACAGAAAATTAAGCTGCGGAGAAGCAGAAGAATCAGAATAAGAGCAAGAAATTGAAACAACAAACAATGCAGAAGAAACAGAAAGATGAAGTAGAAGAAGGAGATGTAGAATTACAAGAAGAACAAGAGGAGCTAGAAGAACAAGAAGAAGAAACAGGGGAATAAGAGGATAAATCAGAAATAACAGATGAGTAAGCCGAAAAAGCAGAAATAACAAGAATAAGCCGAAAAAGCAGAAATAACAGAATAAGCTGAACATGAAGCAGAGGAAGCAGGAGAAGTAATTGAAAAAGCAAAAAAATGCAGAGGAAACCGAAGAAGATGAAGACGAAGGAGATATAGAAGTGAAAGAAGAACAAGAGAAACTGTAAGAACAAGAGGAAGAAACAGAAGAATCAGAGGAAAAAGCAAAAATAACAGAAGAATGAGCCGAAAAAGCAGCAATTACAGAAGAAAAAGCAGAAATAAGAGAATAAGCTGAAAAAGAAGCAGAAGAAGCAGTAATTGAAAAGCAGAAAATGCATTAGAAACAGAATAAGATGAAGAAGAAGAAGAAGGAGAAGGATATGTAGAACTACTAGAAGAAGTGAAGAACAAGAAGAACAAGAAGAAGAAACATGGGAATAAGAGGAAAAAGAGAAATAACAAAAGAATAAGCGAAAAGCAGAAATAACAGGAGAATAAGCCGAAATAGCAGAAATAAGAGAAGAATAAGGTGAAGAAAAAGCTGAAGCAGAAGAAGAAGTAATTGAAAAAGCAGAAAATGCATTAGAAACAGAAGAAGTTGAAAAAGAAGAAAAAATGAGATGTAGAAATACGAGAGGAACAAGAACTAGGAGACCAAGAAGAACAAGCAGAAGAAATAGAAGAATAAAAGTAAAAAGCAGAAATAACCAAAGAAATAGCCGAAAATGCAGAAATAACAGAAAATTAAGCTGCGGAGAAGCAGAAGAATCAGAATAAGAGCAAGAAATTGAAAAAAGAAACAAAGCAGAAGAAACAGAAAGATGAAGAAGAAGAAGGAGATGTAGAATTACAAGAAGAACAAGAGGAGCTAGAAGAACAAGACGAACAAGAAGAAGAAACAGGGGAATAAGAGGATAAATCAGAAATAACAGATGAGTAAGCCGAAAAAGCAGAAATAACAAGAATAAGCCGAAAAAGCAGAAATAACAGAATAAGCTGAATATGAAGCAGAGGATGCAGAAGAAGTTATTGAAAAAGCAAAAAAATGCAGAGGAAACCGAAGAAGATGAAGACGAAGGAGATATAGAAGTGAAAGAAGAACAAGAGAAACTGTAAGAACAAGAGGAAGAAACAGAAGAATCAGAGGAAAAAGCAAAAATAACAGAAGAATGAGCCGAAAAAGCAGCAATAACAGAAGAAAAAGCCGAAAAAGCAGAAATAACAGAAGAATAAGCTGAAGAAGAAGCAACAATTGAAAAGCAGAAAATGCATTAGAAACAGAATAAGATGAAGAAGAAGAAGAAGAAGAAGGATATGTAGAACTACAAGAAGAAGTAGAAGAACAAGAAGAACAAGAAGAAGAAACATGGGAATAAGAGGAAAAAGCAGAAATAACAAAAGAATAAGCGAAAAGCAGAAATAACAGGAGAATAAGCCGAAATAGCAGAAATAAGAGAAGAATAAGGTGAAGAAAAAGCTGAAGCAGAAGAAGAAGTAATTGAAAAAGCAGAAAATGCATTAGAAACAGAAGAAGTTGAAAAAGAAGAAAAAAGGAGATGTAGAAATACGAGAGGAACAAGAACTAGGAGAACAAGAAGAACAAGCAGAAGAAACAGAAGAATAAGAGTAAAAAGCAGAAATAACCAAAGAAATAGCCGAAAAAGCAGAAATAACAGAAAATTAAGCTGCGGAGAAGCAGAAGAATCAGAATAAGAGCAAGAAATTGAAACAACAAACAATGCAGAAGAAACAGAAAGATGAAGAAGAAGAAGGGGATGTAGAATTACAAGAAGAACAAGAGGAGCTAGAAGAACAAGACGAACAAGAAGAAGAAACAGGGGAATAAGAGGATAAATCAGAAATAACAGATGAGTAAGCCGAAAAAGCAGAAATAACAGAATAAGCTGAATATGAAGCAGAGGAAGCAGAAGAATTAATTGAAAAAGCAAAAAAATGCAGAGGAAACCGAAGAAGATGAAGACGAAGGAGATATAGAAGTGAAAGAAGAACAAGAGAAACTGTAAGAACAAGAGGAAGAAACAGAAGAATCAGAGGAAAAAGCAAAAATAACAGAAGAATAAGCCGAAAAAGCAGCAATAACAGAAGAAAAAGCCGAAAAAGCAGAAATAACAGAAGAATGAGCTGAAGAAGAAGCAACAACTGAAAAGCAGAATATGCATTAGAAACAGAATAAGATGAAGAAGAAGAAGAAGAAGAAGGATATGTAGAACTACAGGAAGAAGTAGAAGAACAAGAAGAACAAGAAGAAGAAACATGGGAATAAGAGGAAAAAGCAGAAATAACAAAAGAAAAAGCGAAAAGCAGAAATAACAGGAGAATAAGCCGAAATAGCAGAAATAAGAGAAGAATAAGGTGAAGAAAAAGCTGAAGCAGAAGAAGTAAGTGAAAAAGCAGAAAATGCATTAGAAACAGAAGAAGTTGAAAAAGAAGAAAAAAGGAGATGTAGAAATACGAGAGGAACAAGAACTAGGAGAACAAGAAGAACAAGCAGAAGAAACAGAAGAATAAGAGTAAAAAGCAGAAATAACCAAAGAAATAGCCGAAAAAGCAGAAATAACGGAAAATTAAGCTGCGGAGAAGCAGAAGAATCAGAATAAGAGCAAGAAATTGAAACAACAAACAATGCAGAAGAAACAGAAAGATGAAGTAGAAGAAGGAGATGTAGAATTACAAGAAGAACAAGAGGAGCTAGAAGAACAAGACGAACAAGAAGAAGAAACAGGGGAATAAGAGGATAAATCAGAAATAACAGATGAGTAAGCCGAAAAAGCAGAAATAACAAGAATAAGCCGAAAAAGCAGAAATAACAGAATAAGCTGAATATGAAGCAGAGGAAGCAGGAGAAGTAATTGAAAAAGCAAAAAAATGCAGAGGAAACCGAAGAAGATGAAGACGAAGGAGATATAGAAGTGAAAGAAGAACAAGAGAAACTGTAAGAACAAGAGGAAGAAACAGAAGAATCAGAGGAAAAAGCAAAAATAACAGAAGAATGAGCCGAAAAAGCAGCAATAACAGAAGAAAAAGCAGAAATAACAGAAGAATAAGCTGAAGAAGAAGCAGAAGAAGCAAATTGAAAAGCAGAAAATGCATTAGAAACAGAATAAGATGAAGAAGAAGAAGAAGGAGAAGGATAAGTAGAACTACTAGAAGAAGTAGAAGAACAAGAAGAACAAGAAGAAGAAATATGGGAATAAGAGGAAAAAGCAGAAATAACAAAAGAATAAGCGAAAAGCAGAAATAACAGGAGAATAAGCCGAAATAGCAGAAATAAGAGAAGAATAAGGTGAAGAAAAAGCTGAAGCAGAAGAAGTAATTGAAAAAGCAGAAAATGCATTAGAAACAGAAGAAGTTGAAAAAGAAGAAAAAAGGAGATGTAGAAATACGAGAGGAACAAGAACTAGGAGACCAAGAAGAACAAGCAGAAGAAATAGAAGAATAAAAGTAAAAAGCAGAAATAACCAAAGAAATAGCCGAAAATGCAGAAATAACAGAAAATTAAGCTGCGGAGAAGCAGAAGAATCAGAATAAGAGCAAGAAATTGAAAAAAGAAACAATGCAGAAGAAACAGAAAGATGAAGAAGAAGAAGGAGATGTAGAATTACAAGAAGAACAAGAGGAGCTAGAAGAACAAGACGAACAAGAAGAAGAAACAGGGGAATAAGAGGATAAATCAGAAATAACAGATGAGTAAGCCGAAAAAGCAGAAATAACAGAATAAGCTGAATATGAAGCAGAGGAAGCAGAAGAAGTAATTGAAAAAGCAAAAAAATGCAGAGGAAACCGAAGAAGATGAAGACGAAGGAGATATAGAAGTGAAAGAAGAACAAGAGAAACTGTAAGAACAAGAGGAAGAAACAGAAGAATCAGAGGAAAAAGCAAAAATAACAGAAGAATGAGCCGAAAAAGCAGCAATAACAGAAGAAAAAGCAGAAATAACAGAAGAATAAGCTGAAGAATAAGCAGAAGAAGCAGTAATTGAAAAGCAGAAAATGCATTAGAAACAGTATAAGATGAAGAAGAAGAAGAAGGAGAAGGATATGTAGAACTACTAGAAGAAGTAGAAGAACAAGAAGAACAAGAAGAAGAAACATAGGAATAAGAGGAAAAAGCAGAAATAACAAAAGAATAAGCGAAAAGCAGAAATAACAGGAGAATAAGCCGAAATAGCAGAAATAAGAGAAGAATAAGGTGAAGAAAAAGCTGAAGCAGAAGAAGTAATTGAAAAAGCAGAAAATGCATTAGAAACAGAAGAAGTTGAAAAAGAAGAAAAAAGGAGATGTAGAAATACGAGAGGAACAAGAACTAGGAGACCAAGAAGAACAAGCAGAAGAAATAGAAGAATAAAAGTAAAAAGCAGAAATAACCAAAGAAATAGCCGAAAATGCAGAAATAACAGAAAATTAAGCTGCGGAGAAGCAGAAGAATCAGAATAAGAGCAAGAAATTGAAAAAAGAAACAATGCAGAAGAAACAGAAAGATGAAGAAGAAGAAGGAGATGTAGAATTACAAGAAGAACAAGAGGAGCTAGAAGAACAAGACGAACAAGAAGAAGAAACAGGGGAATAAGAGGATAAATCAGAAATAACAGATGAGTAAGCCGAAAAAGCAGAAATAACAGAATAAGCTGAATATGAAGCAGAGGAAGCAGAAGAAGTAATTGAAAAAGCAAAAAAATGCAGAGGAAACCGAAGAAGATGAAGACGAAGGAGATATAGAAGTGAAAGAAGAACAAGAGAAACTGTAAGAACAAGAGGAAGAAACAGAAGAATCAGAGGAAAAAGCAAAAATAACAGAAGAATGAGCCGAAAAAGCAGCAATAACAGAAGAAAAAGCAGAAATAACAGAAGAATAAGCTGAAGAATAAGCAGAAGAAGCAGTAATTGAAAAGCAGAAAATGCATTAGAAACAGTATAAGATGAAGAAGAAGAAGAAGGAGAAGGATATGTAGAACTACTAGAAGAAGTAGAAGAACAAGAAGAACAAGAAGAAGAAACATAGGAATAAGAGGAAAAAGCAGAAATAACAAAAGAATAAGCGAAAAGCAGAAATAACAGGAGAATAAGCCGAAATAGCAGAAATAAGAGAAGAATAAGGTGAAGAAAAAGCTGAAGCAGAAGAAGTAATTGAAAAAGCAGAAAATGCATTAGAAACAGAAGAAGTTGAAAAAGAAGAAAAAAGGAGATGTAGAAATACGAGAGGAACAAGAACTAGGAGACCAAGAAGAACAAGCAGAAGAAACAGAAGAATAAGAGTAAAAAGCAGAAATAACCAAAGAAATAGCCGAAAAAGCAGAAATAACAGAAAATTAAGCTGCGGAGAAGCAGAAGAATCAGAATAAGAGCAAGAAATTGAAACAACAAACAATGCAGAAGAAACAGAAAGATGAAGAAGAAGAAGGAGATGTAGAATTACAAGAAGAACAAGAGGAGCTAGATGAACAAGACGAACAAGAAGAAGAAACAGGGGAATAAGAGGATAAATCAGAAATAACAGATGAGTAAGCCGAAAAAGCAGAAATAACAGAATAAGCTGAATATGAAGCAGAGGAAGCAGAAGAATTAATTGAAAAAGCAAAAAAATGCAGAGGAAACCGAAGAAGATGAAGACGAAGGAGATATAGAAGAGAAAGAAGAACAAGAGAAACTGTAAGAACAAGAGGAAGAAACAGAAGAATCAGAGGAAAAAGCAAAAATAACAGAAGAATGAGCCGAAAAAGCAGCAATAACAGAAGAAAAAGCAGAAATAACAGAAGAATAAGCTGAAGAAGAAGCAGAAGAAGCAAATTGAAAAGCAGAAAATGCATTAGAAACAGAATAAGATGAAGAAGAAGAAGAAGGAGAAGGATAAGTAGAACTACTAGAAGAAGTAGAAGAACAAGAAGAACAAGAAGAAGAAATATGGGAATAAGAGGAAAAAGCAGAAATAACAAAAGAATAAGCGAAAAACAGAAATAACAGGAGAATAAGCCGAAATAGCAGAAATAAGAGAAGAATAAGGTGAAGAAAAAGCTGAAGCAGAAGAAGAAGTAATTGAAAAAGCAGAAAATGCATTAGAAACAGAAGAAGTTGAAAAAGAAGAAAAAATGAGATGTAGAAATACGAGAGGAACAAGAACTAGGAGACCAAGAAGAACAAGCAGAAGAAATAGAAGAATAAAAGTAAAAAGCAGAAATAACCAAAGAAATAGCCGAAAATGCAGAAATAACAGAAAATTAAGCTGCGGAGAAGCAGAAGAATCAGAATAAGAGCAAGAAATTGAAAAAAGAAACAATGCAGAAGAAACAGAAAGATGAAGAAGAAGAAGGAGATGTAGAATTACAAGAAGAACAAGAGGAGCTAGAAGAACAAGACGAACAAGAAGAAGAAACAGGGGAATAAGAGGATAAATCAGAAATAACAGATGAGTAAGCCGAAAAAGCAGAAATAACAGAATAAGCTGAATATGAAGCAGAGGAAGCAGAAGAAGTAATTGAAAAAGCAAAAAAATGCAGAGGAAACCGAAGAAGATGAAGACGAAGGAGATATAGAAGTGAAAGAAGAACAAGAGAAACTGTAAGAACAAGAGGAAGAAACAGAAGAATCAGAGGAAAAAGCAAAAATAACAGAAGAATAAGCCGAAAAAGCAGCAATAACAGAAGAAAAAGCCGAAAAAGCAGAAATAACAGAAGAATGAGCTGAAGAAGAAGCAACAACTGAAAAGCAGAATATGCATTAGAAACAGAATAAGATGAAGAAGAAGAAGAAGAAGAAGGATATGTAGAACTACAGGAAGAAGTAGAAGAACAAGAAGAACAAGAAGAAGAAACATGGGAATAAGAGGAAAAAGCAGAAATAACAAAAGAATAAGCGAAAAGCAGAAATAACAGGAGAATAAGCCGAAATAGCAGAAATAAGAGAAGAATAAGGTGAAGAAAAAGCTGAAGCAGAAGAAGTAAGTGAAAAAGCAGAAAATGCATTAGAAACAGAAGAAGTTGAAAAAGAAGAAAAAAGGAGATGTAGAAATACGAGAGGAACAAGAACTAGGAGAACAAGAAGAACAAGCAGAAGAAACAGAAGAATAAGAGTAAAAAGCAGAAATAACCAAAGAAATAGCCGAAAAAGCAGAAATAACGGAAAATTAAGCTGCGGAGAAGCAGAAGAATCAGAATAAGAGCAAGAAATTGAAATAACAAACAATGCAGAAGAAACAGAAAGATGAAGTAGAAGAAGGAGATGTAGAATTACAAGAAGAACAAGAGGAGCTAGAAGAACAAGACGAACAAGAAGAAGAAACAGGGGAATAAGAGGATAAATCAGAAATAACAGATGAGTAAGCCGAAAAAGCAGAAATAACAAGAATAAGCCGAAAAAGCAGAAATAACAGAATAAGCTGAATATGAAGCAGAGGAAGCAGGAGAAGTAATTGAAAAAGCAAAAAAATGCAGAGGAAACCGAAGAAGATGAAGACGAAGGAGATATAGAAGTGAAAGAAGAACAAGAGAAACTGTAAGAACAAGAGGAAGAAACAGAAGAATCAGAGGAAAAAGCAAAAATAACAGAAGAATGAGCCGAAAAAGCAGCAATAACAGAAGAAAAAGCAGAAATAACAGAAGAATAAGCTGAAGAAGAAGCAGAAGAAGCAAATTGAAAAGCAGAAAATGCATTAGAAACAGAATAAGATGAAGAAGAAGAAGAAGGAGAAGGATAAGTAGAACTACTAGAAGAAGTAGAAGAACAAGAAGAACAAGAAGAAGAAATATGGGAATAAGAGGAAAAAGCAGAAATAACAAAAGAATAAGCGAAAAACAGAAATAACAGGAGAATAAGCCGAAATAGCAGAAATAAGAGAAGAATAAGGTGAAGAAAAAGCTGAAGCAGAAGAAGAAGTAATTGAAAAAGCAGAAAATGCATTAGAAACAGAAGAAGTTGAAAAAGAAGAAAAAATGAGATGTAAAAATACGAGAGGAACAAGAACTAGGAGACCAAGAAGAACAAGCAGAAGAAATAGAAGAATAAAAGTAAAAAGCAGAAATAACCAAAGAAATAGCCGAAAATGCAGAAATAACAGAAAATTAAGCTGCGGAGAAGCAGAAGAATCAGAATAAGAGCAAGAAATTGAAAAAAGAAACAATGCAGAAGAAACAGAAAGATGAAGAAGAAGAAGGAGATGTAGAATTACAAGAAGAACAAGAGGAGCTAGAAGAACAAGACGAACAAGAAGAAGAAACAGGGGAATAAGAGGATAAATCAGAAATAACAGATGAGTAAGCCGAAAAAGCAGAAATAACAGAATAAGCTGAATATGAAGCAGAGGAAGCAGAAGAAGTAATTGAAAAAGCAAAAAAATGCAGAGGAAACCGAAGAAGATGAAGACGAAGGAGATATAGAAGTGAAAGAAGAACAAGAGAAACTGTAAGAACAAGAGGAAGAAACAGAAGAATCAGAGGAAAAAGCAAAAATAACAGAAGAATGAGCCGAAAAAGCAGCAATAACAGAAGAAAAAGCAGAAATAACAGAAGAATAAGCTGAAGAATAAGCAGAAGAAGCAGTAATTGAAAAGCAGAAAATGCATTAGAAACAGTATAAGATGAAGAAGAAGAAGAAGGAGAAGGATATGTAGAACTACTAGAAGAAGTAGAAGAACAAGAAGAACAAGAAGAAGAAACATAGGAATAAGAGGAAAAAGCAGAAATAACAAAAGAATAAGCGAAAAGCAGAAATAACAGGAGAATAAGCCGAAATAGCAGAAATAAGAGAAGAATAAGGTGAAGAAAAAGCTGAAGCAGAAGAAGTAATTGAAAAAGCAGAAAATGCATTAGAAACAGAAGAAGTTGAAAAAGAAGAAAAAAGGAGATGTAGAAATACGAGAGGAACAAGAACTAGGAGACCAAGAAGAACAAGCAGAAGAAATAGAAGAATAAAAGTAAAAAGCAGAAATAACCAAAGAAATAGCCGAAAATGCAGAAATAACAGAAAATTAAGCTGCGGAGAAGCAGAAGAATCAGAATAAGAGCAAGAAATTGAAAAAAGAAACAATGCAGAAGAAACAGAAAGATGAAGAAGAAGAAGGAGATGTAGAATTACAAGAAGAACAAAAGGAGCTAGAAGAACAAGACGAACAAGAAGAAGAAACAGGGGAATAAGAGGATAAATCAGAAATAACAGATGAGTAAGCCGAAAAAGCAGAAATAACAGAATAAGCTGAATATGAAGCAGAGGAAGCAGAAGAAGTAATTGAAAAAGCAAAAAAATGCAGAGGAAACCGAAGAAGATGAAGACGAAGGAGATATAGAAGTGAAAGAAGAACAAGAGAAACTGTAAGAACAAGAGGAAGAAACAGAAGAATCAGAGGAAAAAGCAAAAATAACAGAAGAATGAGCCGAAAAAGCAGCAATAACAGAAGAAAAAGCAGAAATAACAGAAGAATAAGCTGAAGAATAAGCAGAAGAAGCAGTAATTGAAAAGCAGAAAATGCATTAGAAACAGTATAAGATGAAGAAGAAGAAGAAGGAGAAGGATATGTAGAACTACTAGAAGAAGTAGAAGAACAAGAAGAACAAGAAGAAGAAACATAGGAATAAGAGGAAAAAGCAGAAATAACAAAAGAATAAGCGAAAAGCAGAAATAACAGGAGAATAAGCCGAAATAGCAGAAATAAGAGAAGAATAAGGTGAAGAAAAAGCTGAAGCAGAAGAAGTAATTGAAAAAGCAGAAAATGCATTAGAAACAGAAGAAGTTGAAAAAGAAGAAAAAAGGAGATGTAGAAATACGAGAGGAACAAGAACTAGGAGACCAAGAAGAACAAGCAGAAGAAACAGAAGAATAAGAGTAAAAAGCAGAAATAACCAAAGAAATAGCCGAAAAAGCAGAAATAACAGAAAATTAAGCTGCGGAGAAGCAGAAGAATCAGAATAAGAGCAAGAAATTGAAACAACAAACAATGCAGAAGAAACAGAAAGATGAAGAAGAAGAAGGAGATGTAGAATTACAAGAAGAACAAGAGGAGCTAGATGAACAAGACGAACAAGAAGAAGAAACAGGGGAATAAGAGGATAAATCAGAAATAACAGATGAGTAAGCCGAAAAAGCAGAAATAACAGAATAAGCTGAATATGAAGCAGAGGAAGCAGAAGAATTAATTGAAAAAGCAAAAAAATGCAGAGGAAACCGAAGAAGATGAAGACGAAGGAGATATAGAAGAGAAAGAAGAACAAGAGAAACTGTAAGAACAAGAGGAAGAAACAGAAGAATCAGAGGAAAAAGCAAAAATAACAGAAGAATGAGCCGAAAAAGCA
>NW_028167721.1:0-22206 GCF_964194135.1 Talpa europaea
AACTAAGGTACCATCTACAGATTCTTTAATATCGGTGGTTCACACAGGGCCACATGAGACTTACTCATTTCAGCAGCTGCGAACAGAAAAGACTATCTTCCCTGAACATGGATGTACCATTTGTATGTTAGGGATGCTCAGACCTCAGCCTGCTTAGCTTGTATAAAAATTCTTGATCCAAAAACTATAATCTTTGAATTGTAAAGATTCTTCTTGTTCTCTTCCAGGACTTAAGGAAAAACAGGCACCTGCCACTGCAAATGTCACCATTTTTCCATGTACACTAATGATGAATAAGCACCCTACAAGTTGTTCTATAAAATTCATTACCTGCAGACCCAAGTGAAAGGCTACTTTTAGTGTTGTTACATGTATGACCTTAGCTCATTTTCCACAATATGGAAACCATGAAAACTCAACACCAAATATTGGGAACAAACAGCAGAGGAGGTTCACTCGAAACCCACCAAAACAAAGTGGCCACTGCGGATTTCCAAGCAATAGCACATACATTATCCTGGACTCAGAGAGAAAATAATGCCACAGTCACCCACACAGACTCAGCTCTCCAATTATTCCAGATGATTCCAAATATTAGCTATTATAATATTCTAAATTATTTAATGTAAAATTAAATGATCACTACATCTTCCATTCTATCAAAGATGCCAATTTTTCTGGGCAGAAGAGCTAAAAAGAAACTTCTCTGAAGAGGAAATGCAAATGGCCAACAGGCATATGAAAAAATGTTCAACATCACTTGTAATCAGGGAAATGCAAATCAAAACTACCATGAGATACCATCTTACACCAGTGAGAATGGCACATATTAAAAAAACTAGCAACAACAAATGCTGGCGAGGGTGTGGAGAAAAAGGAACTCTTCTGCACTGTTGGTGGGAGTGCAAACTGGTCCAACCACTATGGAGAGCTGTGTGGAGATTTCTGGACCTACTAAACATAGAGCTTCCATATGATCCAGCAATTCCACTCCTAGGTATTTTCCCAAAGGACACAGAAACATCAATTCCAAAGAGCACCTGCACCCCTATGTTTATAGCAGCACTGTTTACAATAGCTAAGCTTTGGAAACAACCCAAATGCCCAAAAATAGATGACTGGATCAAGAAGATGTGGTACATATACACCATGGAATATTACTCAGCATTCAAAAAAGATAAACACATGCAATTTGCAGCAACATGGATGGCGCTGGAAGGGATCATGCTCAGCGAAATAAGCCAGAAAGAAAAAGAAAAACACCGGATGGTCTCACTCATAGCAGGAATCTAGAAAACTTAAATAAGGGACCAGGAAAATGAATAACTATAAGAAAGTGAAAATCAAAATCAACAAAAACTCTCTAAAGGGGGTGGGGGCGGGAGGGGAGGGATTGGGGTCAAAATAAGGGGGTTGCAATTGTATGGGGAATATAAAAATAAAAAATTTAAAAAAAATGCCAATTTTTCAATTGGCCTCAAATAGTAAAGTCTGCATCTAAAGAATATGACCAATTCCACAGTTCTCAGAGATAACATTTACAAGCCCCTGAGACAATACCCACCATCAGATCCATAATGAAAATATTTTTTGTGCACCTTCAAAACTAACTTTTGAACATCTATATTAGTATTCTGTAACATTAAATGAGCTCAACAAATAATTATGCTTATTCAACATCAAAACAAACTTTGAGGGCCTCGCTGGTAGACCAGGGCTTAAGTCTCACCACTATCACCACAATGGCCCACAATATGGCATAAGTTTGATCCCCAGTCAGGGAGCTGACCCACAGAGTACAGCAGACCTCTCCTGTATTACCCGCTGCTCCCCTGAGCAGTGTATTTCAGTAGATCCATCTGTTCTGCTCCCCACTCTGTCCCTGGTAAATCCTCTTATCACCCGACACTGCTGGCCTGCACCCCAGGTCTTCTACACAAAAATAAATCTTTAAACAAAAAGAAAAACAACCTTTGAATTAGAAATTGTTAGAGTTCTTGTATGCATAAATAAATAAAAATGCATAAATAAATAAAAATAAAAATAGGAATGTTGTAAGAATTATATAAAATAAAATATTAAAAAAATAAATCTAGGGCCACCCTGGTGACACAGGGGGTTGAGCACCGCACTATGAGGGGGTCCGCAGCCTCCACAGCGTGAGTTTGATCCCCGGCCAACGGGTGGCCCACCTGGCGAGGCAGACCTCTCGTCTCACCTGCTGCTACCTTCAGCTGTGTACTTCAACTGGTCTGCCTGTGCTGTTCCCTGCTCTGTCTCTCGTGAGTCCTCCCACCCCCAGCTTCTCTGGCCTGTGCCCTAGATCTTTTGTGCATAAATAAATGTCTTTAAAAAATAAACAACAAAACACCAATGATTCAAAGCAATAAAGCACAGCAATGGTACCATGATCCCAAATGTCAACAGTAATGTCCAGTTTGGGGAGCAAAAGGATCAGAGTGTGGTGGCAGGGAGTACTGGCTACCTCACTGCAGACGTCTACATGGATTTACAGCCTGGGGAAGAACTTAGGCAGAAGCCAAGTCATATGTGCTTCTTCTGTAGCTGTTCAATAGCATAATAAAAACTAAACTCCTTATTTTCTACTTACCACTGAGATTCAACCAATGATAGCTATAAGTTTTTGACATTTTTAAAAGACCACAATAAATTCTAAAGAGACTATGTGTATAGCCCAGTCCCTGGCAGACTGCAGGCATTTAGTTAACCCTTGTTCACTATCTTGAGTGTTCAGAGTACTTTCTATCATGGAAAAGAATACACACCCTCCCGTGCTGACAAAACTGCTGAAAAAAAATAGTTACATATAAACATCGTCATTAAATTGAAGTCCACTTATCCAGATGTGTATACTTTATTAAAATCCAAAGGATTGTTCTCAGAAGTGTCTATAAAGGCACACCCCATCCTGCTTGCTTTGCTTTATCAGATACTGCTTTTCACAAATTGAAGGTGTGTGGCAACCTGGACTGGGCTAAGTCCAGCAGCGCCATTTCCCAAACAACATATGCTCACCTCATGTCTTGGTGATATCTAATTAGGCTATTTTCTCGTTAGGCAAAATACTATTGCATACTTAATAGATGACACTATAGAGTAAACAATTTTCATTCACACCAGGAAATCAACAAAAAAGTAATGACTTTATTTATGCAATATTAGGGTTGTTGTGGTATTCTGGAAATGAACCAACAATATCTTCAAGGTGTGCCTGCACCACCTTTTATTTGGTGCAATGTAAGTACGCCTATTAAAGCAAAGAAATTTATTTTGCTAAGGCTGCTGTTTGGAGCTGGCCTTACCCCCACTATGGCAAACCTAATGAAGATAGGAGATGATCACAGCTGGTGCTGGGATAGAGAAACACTTGTCACAATATGTTTAAGAACATGTATCACGATGAAATAGGCCTATTTTTATCTCCAGAGAATTGTTTTGTATTTTGTTTATATCCAAAGGAAAATTTAAAAGCGAAGGTAAGTACAGGACAGTGCACAGATACCAGCAGGCAGAGAGAGCTGCAAACGCAAAAGGTCTGTGAAAAGAAACACCTGCACAGTCACAGGCAGGCGGGAGCGCTGCCTCGCTTTCCAGGGCATTTTGTTAGAGTAGGACATACATCTTCACACTCAACTTCACATTCGGTTCATCGGAATGACAAACATAATCGAGATCATTTCAGAGAATGGATGTGTGCTCTTTAATACTGAAAATTACTAAGAGCAATGTGCAAGAATCTAAACTTTAGAACTACGTAAATAACCTTTTTAAAATCTAATCACAAAATAACACAAGTTCACTGAAAAACTTGTCAACAGAGGAAACATGAATAATAAAACAATCACCATGAAAACCAACATCCTGAGGACACCAGTCACTGCTTCTACTGTGTTTCCCTCTTGTATAGATGAGATAGATCAAATCATTAACAATCAAAGTGGGGGTCTTATCCTGAATAATACTGCAGGCACTGCTGAGGCATTACTTTCTTATCAATTGTTCTAGATCTCCAGGAATTCCCTCTGGTAGGTACAGCAGCTAAGCCTCCTATATGGGAATAATTACAGAAAACACTATTTTGAAATGCAGTCTCCTATGAGTAGCAATCACATTTGGGATTAGAGCTATTTCTAAAGCTATTAAGGAAATCATGTGCAACATTAAAGACAGCATCTGCATGTAACGCAATGATACATTAAACTTTTATTTTAACCTGAGGCTCTTTCCTTATGAAGGAGGAAGCCCAACACCCACGGAGCTGCTCTGAGGATGGACAGGGTTGCCCACACTCCTCCCCTCCTGCTGGCCTTCAGGGGGTTTATAGTTTAGCCTCATTTGACAATCTCTGATTTAGCCAAAAATATGTAGTCCAAAAATCCCCAACTTTTGTCCTTATTTATATGATCTTAACACAAGTTCCTTGTCTCCTTTGGACCTTCAGATTGTCAACTACGGAGTAGGAATAATGTCTGTACAGTGCCATCAGTGAGATCACATAACTTAAGTAATGAACTTGTTGCACAGGGTCAGGTAATCTCCAGCAGGTGCTCAATAAACATCGATTTCTTTCCCCTTCCCTGACCTGTTCAACTCTCTCCAAAGCAAGCATAAAATGATTTATGATGGAGGAGGTAATATCAGTTTAACAGATTATAAATATTAAAAAGTAGATTATCGACAAAATTATCCACTTCCCAGGTGAATGAGTGATTGTGGCTTATTCACGCTCTAATACAGGAGGGATCCTCTTAGGGCCAGGTATCAGTAGAGAAAAGACCTCAAGAGCTTAGGAATGGGCCCTTCAGTGTCTCAGATGATTTCCCATGAAGGACCTTCCATCCCCATTGGTGACAGCATCCAGCTATCCCTGCTGTGGGAATCTCGGGGGTGTCCTTTAGTGATAAAGAGATGGTCACAGGTTTCAATACACTGAAATGGTGACTACAAACCCATTTTCGAAAAGCAGACATTGTAGCCAGAGTGTGGCAGCCGTGTGGCTCTTGGTCACTCAAGGCTCAGGAAAGCCTGGTTCTATTCAAGGGGAGTCTGAAGTAGCCTCATGAGGCAGTTTCTAGGTGTCAAAGTTCCCTCTTCCAGGCTCTGAATGGACACATCAGCTGCACAACAGGTAAGTGATGCCTCACCCTTCAGACGTGGGCCCAGGCCCAGCACGGGCAGCATCTCAGACCCCGTGAGAAATGCAGAGCCCCAGGCACCACGCAACCTACTGGGTAAGAACCTGCACCCCGGGAGACTGGGACTCGGCTCTGCCCTCCTGCCTGCTGGACCTGGCGTGGGGAGGGGGGTGTCAGCCCCAGAAAAGTCTACAATACAGTCTCCAAATTATATCCTAAGTCCACAGAGATAAAACACACAGATCAATGGAACAGAACGGCGAGCCCAGAAAACCCACCCGGGGGTTGATCAGTGCAGCAAGGAGGCGCTGGGAGCAAACACGGGGAATGCGCCTTCATTCAGGAGCGCCGCGCACCCTCAGGGTCACACTCGGGAATGTCCTGACCCCCATGTTCCTCCAGGACCCCAATGACCCGCGCAGAGCTCTCCACAGCCAGCCCGCCCCGCCCCGGGTCCCCTGACTCACCGCTCGGCCGTCAGCCGCGGGCAGGGAGGCGTCCTCACCCTCCCCTGACCTGCCCAGCTTCTCCCCGCACTTCCCCGCCTCCCGTGCTCTGCCCCCGGGGCGTCTCCTTCCTCGGCCAGCGGGCCCGCTCCGCCTGGGTGGGCGCTCCTGGAGGCCACGGCTCCGCCATTCCGCTCCCGCCGCCGCTCCCGCGTCAGCGCGCAGGGACGGGACGTCACGCGCAGGGGGCGGGGCAAGGCCGAGAAGGAGCGGCTCGCGGGGGGGCCAGGGGCGGGGCAGCGGCGCGCGCTGCCGAGGCGGGACACTGGCGGGCGGAGGCGCCAGGGCCGGCGGGAGGGGCAGGGGGGACCGAGGGGTGGTCAGCCGGGCGAGGGGCGGCTGCCGAGGGGCGAGTCAGCCGGGCGAGGAGGGGACGCAGCCCGGAGAGGCGTGGGGGGCCGCTCAGAGGGGGAGCAGGAAGCGGGAGTGTGTGACGTCAGAGCCCTGAAGATGGGGAGAGAGAATGACGTGGAGGCAAGAACCCGCTGAAACAGGGATTCTCGCTCATTCGGAGAAGAGAACAAGTCGGTATCGCCCTTCTGCGGGGACTCTGGATTTAGATATTAGCATTTGGGATATTACAGATATGTGCGTGTCTGTATTAAAAGAAATAGTTGAATTTTTAAAAAAGATTTATTTATACAAGCACTGGGTACAGTCAGAAGCGGGGGAGGGCGAGAGTATTCACCAGAGCCAGAGCGGGGAGTAGAACAGGCAGACCGATGTAATACACTGCTGAGGGGCTCAGCGGGCGGCAGGAGAGGTCTGCGCGCCATGTGGGACCCTCGCCCGGTGGCCAGGGATCCAACCCGCGCTGCAGAGGCTGCGGGCAGCCTCGCAGCCCAGCGCTCAACCAACTGCTGCCCCACCAGGGTGGCCCACCATAGAATTTTTTTAAAGAAAGCCTTAATTCTGTTGCAGTTATAGAAAAATTTCTAAGGGTGAAAATATTGTCTTCCTGATAGTAAAGCAGGTGTGGGAAGAGCAGCGGCATATCAGTTAATGCCAAGTTCACCTTGTTGTTGTTTTTTGTTTTTACTGAGGGAGGTATCATAAGGGCAATCTATATAAATCTTTATTAACCCACCTGTGGAAGGTTCCAGCAATCTAAGGTGGGGTCAGAAAAGATGACCAGCCAGAGTTGGGGGCAGAGAGGATTATCAAACTTAGAAGACCCACCCATTCTGACCCCAAGGCAATGATTTCCACACTCATTCCATCACAGAACATTATGAAAGAACACCCCTTACCCTGGCAAAATGCAGCTTTTGTTCTTTCAGAGCCTATCTGACTATGCAGACTTCTCTCTCTCCTGCTCTTTTTTCCTCAATTACCTTGCCATGTGCTGATGAAAGGGAACATTACTGAATGATTTGTCAGAGGATCCAAGAATCCCCCCACACTGAACCCCATCACCTGAATTCCATCAATAGTTTTTCAATTTTTAGCTTGAACTAATTTGTCAGTCCAAATGAGCACATTTTACCCTTTTTCAATTTTTACAATATTTATTGTTTTAATCAACAAGTTTAATCTAGTTATAGGTAAAAATAAAAAAAAAAACAGTGAAAATAATAAGGCACTGATTCAAAGCCCAGACCCTTCCAGCCTCAAATACAAGAGGTCTGGGGTCTCCCTCCGGGTGCAAGGGGTTAAGCATGTAATCAACATAAAAAGCTTACAAGCAATATAAATACATAGGCTAAGAGTGAAACTAAGAGTATGCTAAGGTGTCTGTGAGCGCCGTGAGTGCATGGGGCTGCCTCCACATCCTGAATGTTAAAGATGATAAAAACAGATGGTGCCTGAGCCTGAACCTGATAAGGATGCATAAAAGGAGTGGATTCATGAAGCAGTCTCCGAGCAGTCCCAAACCTGGCTCTGAGCTAAGGACTTTCCAGAAGCTCCTCTTCTGAGTCCAGCTTGCTGCTCCTCTTTGGACTCAGACTGATCTCCAGCCAGAACCTCTCCTCACTCCTCAGTTTGGCACACCATGAACCAAGCCTCACTCCCCGGTTCTTCCTCCCACAAACCGGCAGCCTGCCCTCTGACAGCAGCACATGCTGCAGACCGGCTCAACATCCTAGGCACCATCCGGACTTCGGGCCCTCAAGCCTAGAGACTTCCACGGCCGGAGGACTTTCCCCTGGGTGGAAGGCCCAGCTAAGACACGTCGTGGCTACTGTCTTCAGTCAGAGCTACTCTGGGAACTTCGGGTTGCCTTGCCTATGTGAATGTGTGTGTATGTGAACAATACAGTAATAAAATTCTCTTTGAGAGCCAACTTCTGACTGAAGCCAATTAATCCCACTCGTGATAAGTCTCAGCACTATCAAGCTACTGGCAGCCACTGTGGTACAGGTTCCATCCCCAGCCTGGGAGCTGGCCCACATGGTGCAGCAGACCTCTCCTGTCTCGCCTGCTGCTCCCCTCAGAAGAGTTTCACTGCATCTCTGGCCTACAACCCCAGTCTTGTATGCATAAATAAATAAAAATTTTACAAAATAAATACAAGAGGACTGAAAGTTGTGCATAACTATGGGAAGAAAAAGACAAAATTTTGAATGGAGCAATGACATTCCATAAAACAAAATTTGAAATAACTGATAAAACCTTCCTGTGATTATTTCATTGCCTTTGCAAAAAGAAATATAGAACATAACAGAATGAAAATCCTGTATTCCAAGTCAACTTGTCACAGATCAATATAAATCTAGTGTCCTGCCTAACAGAACACTTTTATTTTCTGTCTCATCCTACAAGTGAAAACATGGTTATTTCAGCAGAGGTTCCATCATTGACAGGAAAGCTGGCAGTATCAAGATTTTTATTGATTCACTTGTGGTAGTTCAACAGTGGTTTTGATACCGGAATTGTCAGGCCTAGTCTCCCAGCCAGGAACAGATCCCAGGCTGCAGGGGCAGTGCTGAGTCCCAGCCACTAGACCACCATGGGTTGGTGTCTAACGAAGCCACAGCAGGAACTTTGCAGACTCTCAGGCAAGCAAGCGAGAAGAGGCAGGTTTGTTTAGAGAAAGAAAAAGTTTATTAAGGAGAAAAGGAACAGAAATAAAGTGGGACTCCCAGGCCAGGAAACCAGGCCAGGGAGGGGCAAGGAAGCCCAAGTGGAGTCGTGTCTCAGGGAATATATACCTTCTTTCCCCTAATTATTCTAAAGCTCCACCAGTCTCTTTGTGATTGCTTAGTTCTTGGCTGTCTCACTTAATTTGCTACTTAGCAGGGGATCTTCACATTCCTTATCTGACAGGTTTGTCTTTCCCCATTTGTTGTATCCTTATCTTTATGGCCCAGTCCTCCAGATGGACATCCCTGCATTGAAGTTAAACAGCTGCCCTTCTAATTTGTCCATAAATTAAACCACTCTCCATTTTCCCAATCTCTGCCTCCCTTTATCACTTGAAGGAAACCAAGGCCAGCATTAACAATGTTGTCCTTGATCCTGGGATGTTTGTTTTTCCAGGTGGAATTAGTTACATTCCTCTTGCTGCCCTTATCTCTGAAGACTTCCTCAACTCTCCAAGGTCCCCTCCTGCAGTGTCCCTAAAACTGCCTAATTACCCTAACTTGCCCTGTGTCTCAGTTTTATTTCTGGGTAAACTTATAAACCATACAAGTGTTACAGGACAGAGAGAGGGGCAGCCCAAACCCTGCAAACCTGCCTATTCTATATAGGGTTCTGCCATCCACCACATTAACACAAAACATGAGACTTTAATGGGAAGGAACTTTAATACAATTAGGAAACAATACAGGAAAGGCAAAGAATCTGGTTTCTAAATCAAGCACCCAAAGTTACCTGTTCCCTCGTGGGTAAAACTCCATTCAAATGGGATTGGCCCAGAGTAAGGCCCCAAAGCCTGCCACAAGTCTAAAGCATCTTCCTGGGGGACCCACAGAAAAGGGTCAGAAACAACCAGACAAGCCCGGAAGGAAAAGAACAAAATCAAAATCAAGATAAAAGCTGCCATTGTCACCTCCCTACGGGTCTCACCCACATCTGTGTCACCCCGTCCACGACCAAAAGACAAGCACAGTTTCTTCACGTGTCTCTAGGCTCCATGTGCCTCCTCCAGGTCTCCTTCTGGCTCCATCCTGCTTCCTTCCTCAGTCTCCTCTGCAGCTTCTTTTCTCCGCTCAGCTCCACCCTCCCTTGGGTGGGCCAGGAAACCTGGAACTGCCCCCTTTCCTGGGGACCACCCTGTTACACAAGGTCAGAAGTATCACAAATGAAGAGGGTGCAAAGAAAAGGAAGAAAGAAAGAAAAAAAAAACCACTGGGAATAGCAAGAGGCATTCAAGGAACCAAAGAATGCCAACAATATTTAACTCCCATTTTTTAAAAAGGGGATTTTATGTTTGGCTAAAAACGTACCCTTTAAATGAATTTTGTCCACTGTCAATGAAAGGAAGTCACTGACACAGAACAGACAGCTATTGCCATGTCTATCAATGACCTTTATTGTTTGTGACATGGTGACTTTCAAGGTAGCAAAAATGGCAACAAATGTTCTAGTATTGTTGTAGAGCAACCCCGATACAAAACAGGGTGCCTGACTGTGGGTCCTCACCCGCGCGCTTAAAAGGACTTATCAATGCTCTACTGCAGGCACACATGAAAGGTTCATAAAAGGTTTATTTACAAAGGGAAGGGGAAATGAGGAAATGTACAGCTCTGGGAGAAAAGTGGGAGACAAAGTTTTAAATGAGTCCTACCCGATCCGCCGATTAGGAATCCCAAAATGGCGCTCTGAGAGTTGGCCGCCAGCCAGGAGCGGTGAAGCCAGGAGGCGAGCGATCACGAGCCAAAGAGCGAGCAAGGCCCACGTGTTTGGTGTTTTATATCCAACCTGGCTGCCCAACTCCACCCTCAGGTCCCAGCCACCCTCCCCTTGGTGGTGATGGGATTTGTCTTCCCCAATGTCCTGATGGCTTTAGTCTGGAGTGAGGGTGGAGTCCACAAAGCCTGTATGAGATTATCTCAGGACATCCTTTCCCCCTAACAGTATCAACCCATTTGAGCAATGTTAAAATGGAACTGCACACAGGCCCAACAAAATGGATATCCTCACCAACATTTCCACCCCAGAAAATAACACCTTTTTAGACATTACAGAAAATAACACATACATTTTTTTAAAGATTTATTTATTTATTTATACAAGCACTTGGTACAGTCAGAAGTGCGGGAGGGTGAGAGAATTCACCAGAGCCAGAGCGGGGAGGAGAGCAGGCAGAAGGACCAAAGTACACTGCTGAGGGGAGCAGTGGGCGGCAGGAGAGGTCTGAGCGCCATGTAGGCCACTCCTCTGGTGGCCCGGGAGCAGCGGGGGATCGAACTGGTGCTGCAGAGGCTGTGGGCAGCTTCACAACCCAGTGCTCAACCGCTGCGGCACTGGGGAGGCCCAACACATACATTTTTTATTAACACTCTGTTTTATGAATGTTCCATAACTGGAAAAAAGTAACAAACCTAGATGGGACTTCCTATTTGTAAGCAATTTACAGATTCAGTGCAATTTCAATGAAATTTTCAATGGTGTTCTTCAACAAAATGGAACCAATACTATTCAAATTCATATGGAATCACAAAACCTCGAGCAGCGAAAGTTGTGACTAAAAGGGAGGAACAATGGAGGTCTGACACTCCCAGACATTCAACAATATGACAAAGCTGTTATAATAAAAACTGTATTGGGACAAAAACAGACACAGAGACCAATGGAATCAAAGTTAAGCCCAGAAATAAAAGCACAGATATATGGTGAGCTAACCTATGACAAAGGAGCAAAGAATATACATTGGAAAAATATCGCCTCTTCCATAAATGGTGCTGGGGAAACTGGATTGCAACATGCAAAAGAATGAACTAGACCACTATCTCACACAATACACAAACCAACTCAAGTGGATGAAAGACTTGCATGTGAAACCTGGAACCATCGAATATACAGAAGGAAACACAGGACAACGCTCAATGACATGATCCTCAGAAACATCTTTGAGGATTCTTCTCCAGAAGCAAGGAAAACCAGGGAGAATGTAAACAGTTGGGGCTACACTAAAAGACAATGATCAAAGCAAAGAGACACCCCGCTGAATGGGAGAAAATATCAGCACACCACATGACAGCTAAGGGACTGATATCAAAGATCTACCAAGAGCTTACACGACTCCACAAAAACAAAAAACCCAGTCCAAAAAAATGGGCAGAAGTAAAAAGACACTTCTCCGAAGAAGAAATGCAAATGTCCAACAGGCATAGAAAAAATGTTCAGCATCACTAATATCAGAGAAATGCAAATCAAAACCACAATGAGGGACCACCTCACTCCAGTGAGAATGCTCCTCATTAAAAAAACAAAACAAAACTGGCAATAACAAATGCTGGAAAAGCAGAGGAGACAAAGGAGGCTCTGACGCTGCTGGTGGTGTTATAGGACAGGGAGAGGGGCAGCCCAAACCCCGCAAACCTGCCTATTCTACATGGGTTCTGCCACCCGCCGCATCAACACAAAGCATAGGAGACTTTAATGGGAAGGAACTTTGATAAAACTAGGAAACAATACAGGTAAGGCAAAGAATCTAGTTTCTAAATCAAGCACCCAAAGTTACCCGTCCCCTCGTGGGTAAAAGTCCATCCAAATGGGATTGGCCCAGAGCAAGGCCCCAAGGCCTGCCACAAGTCTAAAGCATCTTCCAGTGGGGACCCACAGAAAAGGGTCACAAACAACTGGACAAGCCCGGAAGGAAAAGAGCAAAATCAACATCAAGATAAAAGCTGCCATTGTCACCTCCCCACGGGTCTCACCCACATCTGTGTCACCCAGTCCACAACCAAAAGACAAACGCAGTTTCTTCACGTGTCTCTAGGCTCCATGCGCCTCCTCCAGGTCTCCTGGCTCCATCCTGCTTCCTACCTCAGTCTCTTCTGCAGCTTCTCCTCTTCCTGCTCAGCTCCACCCTCCCTTGGGTGGGGCAGGGAACCTGGAACTTCCCCCTTTCCTGGGGACCACCCTGTTACAGTGGGAGTGCAAACTGGTCCAGCCACTATGGGCAGCTGTGTGGAGGTTCCTCAGAACACTGAAAACGGGTCTTCACATGATCCAGAGTTCCACTCCTAGGAATCTACCCAAGGGACAAAAAAAAAACAAAACAAAACAGGAAACCTGAACTCCTGTGCTATTGCAGCAATGTTTACAGTAGCCATGACATGGAAACAACTCAAATGCCATAAAACAGATGAATGGATCAAAAAGTTGTGGTACAGTTACACCACGGAGTATTGCTCATAATCAAAAAAGACAAATTCACGCTGTTTGTGGTGATACGGATGGAGCTGGAAGGGATGATGCTAGCCACAGTAAGGCAGGAGAAAGAGAAATATTAGGTGGTTTCTTACTAGGAAATATAGAGAAACTGAACAAAAGGTAGAGAAAAAGACAACCCCAGCAGGCTGACCAAGAGCTGAGCCCCCAGCGTGGAGGGGGGAGGGGCGGACAGAGGGGAGGGAAGAGCACAAGGGATTATGGGGATGGGTCATGGGTGCTATTCTGGGGGGAGCACTATTCCCCTGAAGGGGGAATCCAATACCTAAAAAAAATGAACAACGATGCAAGAAAAGAAAAAAAAAGAGATGAGCGTGAGGAAAGGGAAGACCCTAAGACAATATAAATAAATAAATGGTCCTAAAGGCGGGTCTCACCTGAACAATGCTGCAGGCACTGCGGAGGCATCCTCTCCTCACCAATTGTTCTAGATCTCCAGGAATTTTCTCTGGTAAGTACAGCAATTAAGCCTGCTGCCTGGGAATCATTAGAAAAAGGCTAATTTTAAAAAAGATTTATTTATTTATACAAGAACGGGGTGCAGGCCAGATGCGCCAACCAGAGCTCTAGCGCCTTCCCTCCTTGGGCCTCACCTGTCTGCTCCCCGCCGCCGGCTCCCCAGGTCAAGGGGCAGCGGCGCCCCTACGGGGTTCCTGAAGGACCAGGCTCACCCCAGTCCAACTTCACCCCGAGTCAGGGGCCAGCAGGGCCTGAACGAGCATGCACCTGCGGTAGTGCTAGGTGCAGCCAGTGCGCTGGGCAGGGCTGGGCGCGCAGGGGCTCCCAGAGGCAACGCCTCCCCCCCCCCAGGCCCTAGAGGGATGGCTCCCAAATAAACACTGAGATGCAGACAAATGCCTTCTCCTCGCCCAAAATACTGTGACCCTACATTATCGCTAGTCATTAAAAGGGCAAACAAAGTGCCTCGAATTTCTGGGAAAGATTATTTTTTTAAACCATTCTTAAAAATCCCCTTACCTGAAGCTGACTAAAAGCATGACTAGGGGCCACCCTGGTGGGGAAGGGGTTAAGCACCACACTGTGAAGCCATCCGCAGCCTCTGGAGCCCCAGTTCCATCCCCAGCCAGGAAGGTAACCCACGGGGAGCCACAGACCTCTCCTGTCTCCCCGCTGCTCCCCTCAGCAGTGGATTCCAGTCAGTCCACCTGTTCTGTTCCCCGCGCTGTCTCTGGTGAACTCCCTTACCCCACCCCCGCATCTCTGACCTGCCCCCGAGCTCTTGTATTCATAAGTAAATAAATCTGCAAAAAATAAAATAAAATAAAATAAAGCATAACACGTCTCCCGACTTACACATCCCGGAACGCCCTGGCTGAGGACCGATGTATTGACAAGGGACCCCAGAAGCTGATCAGTGGAAAGCCTTGTTGATAAGATTAGAACAATGGCTGGGGATTAGGGTGTGTCATGAAGTAGCTAAGAAGTGCCTGGAGGGCAGACTCACAATCCCTAATCTTCTACACCCTTCCCCTTTCTATCATCTCCATGCCTTTAATCTCCTTTTGCTCTTCCCCCTCACAACCAATACCGTGGGTCAATAAAAGGGCCAGGATCTTACTCTTCAGCAATATCCTGCATTATGTAGCCTGCTCCAGGACTCCCATTTCTTTATCAGTGTGATGTTGCCTGATGCAACAAATGGCTCCCAAACAGGGACCCCACACCCTGCTTCTCAAGCTGGGATTCGGGAATTGGACATCCTCTCAAGCCTGGCCAAAAGGCTTCACAGACCCAGAGTCTGCAACGAAGCGGTAAGAAGGTGTTTTCAGTTGTGTCTTTCCTATCTTTTTCTTCCAAATGAGCCTGGTAAAAGGCCCACAGATTCTGAGTCTGTGATGTTACTTTCTTCCAAATCAGCCAGGTAAAAGGCCCACAGAGCCGGACTCTGTGATGAAAATAAACCTGGTGAAAGGCCCACAGACACTGAGTCTGTGATGTTAACTTTCTTCAGTGAGTTTTTCAGTTAAATCTTTACTCTCTCTCTTAGAAACATGAGTGATAATCTCACACCCCTTCAGATCAAAGATCATAACCTCTCTTCTCCTGTTTTCCCCATGCATGGTCCATAAAAAATGTTCCATTATCTTAAAAATGTTTGGTCTCAATAAAATAAAGCAAAACAATATAAAACCAAAGGATTATTTCTTAAAAATACAAACTCTAAAATATTTTAGCATCTCAAACTTAGTAACAACTGCCTGTCTTTAAAATTTTGGTGACCTTGGGCCCTCAGTCTTAAGTAATGGTTAAAATTAAAGACTTTATCTATATAAGGATTTTAACTTCTATCTCATTAAAAAAAATCTTGATAAATGGGGCCTTCCTGGTAATACAGGGGTTGAAGTCTCAACACTGTTGAGCTATCTCAGGCCAGTACAGCAAGGGTTAGATCCTGGCTGGGGATTTGGCCCACATTACACAGCGAGCCTCTCCTGTCTCAGCCGGCTTCTTCCCTCAACAGCATGTTTCGGTAGATTGTCTGTTCTCACCACTCTCAGGTTGGTCTTTTCACCCCCACACATCTGGCTTACACCCTAGTTCTGATGTATATAAATAGATAAAAAACCTTTAAAAATAAATAATTTGACTTCTTAAAATTAACACATGGCCAAAATTTTATTTTTATTTTTTTATTTTTTAAAGATTTATTTATTGATTGATTGATACAAGCACTGGGTACAGTCAGAAGCGTGGGAGGGTGAGAGAATTCACCAGAGCCAGAGCGGGGAGCAGAACAGGCAGATTGATGAAATACACTGCTGAGGGTAGCAGCGGGCAGCAGGAGAGGTCTGCACGCCTTGTGGGACCCTCCTTCTGTGGCTGGGGAGCAGCCAGGGAATGAACCTGCACCACAGAGGCTGCGGGCAGCTTTGCAACCCAGCACTCAACCGCTGGGCCACTGGGGAGGCCCTGGCCAAAATTTTAAATAAAAATCAAGAGATCTGTTTATCCTTGTCTTCTACCTCTGAGGATTAACTATAAATGGCACATATACAAAACCCCCAATTTTGATCATGACCTAAATTTGGTAAACTAGTGTAAATTCAATGGTTTAATTTAAAAGATACAAGTCTTTAGGTTTTAAGATTGGGTATTAATATTGAATGTTTAAATGTGTTTTCTTAAAAGGTAAAAATTGTGTTGTTCAACAAACACTGGTAATTAACTAAATTTCCTTTACAGAAAGAGGAACCCACTCTTAAAAATCTTTGTTAGTATAAATAAGTAATTATGTTATAAAGGTCTGTAAGTTTGTTAATCCTGTAAAAAGCTTTTTCTAAAACAATAAGTTCTTCATCCTGTGGGTAATAATCCTACCGCCCCTCAAAACAATTATAAAGAACAACTTAGCGCTCCCTTTACATGAGGGTGTTAAAAAACATTGACTGGACTCTTCTGAGTCTGACCCTGATCACAAGGCCTCTTCAGAGGCTAGTGGTGGGAATTTTTTAATTAAGTAGAGGATGCTACAGCACCCTCCACCTGAACTCTCTCATAAGCTTCAAGAAATTCTTAGAGCATTTCAGTCTCTTGCCACTCATTCTAATTTGCCAATGTCTCAAGATTCTTGTCAGCAAAACTTAGTTAAAAAAATGATTAAAGAAGGGCCTCCTTGGTAGTGCAGGGGGTTGAGTGCCGCAATGTGAGTCTGTCCGCAGACTCTGTATCTTTGGTTTGATCACGACCGGCGGGCGAGGATATAAACTGCTGCTCCCCTCAGCAGTGTATATTGTCAGTCTGCCTGTTCTGTTCCCCACTCTGTCTCTGGTGAATCCTCACACCATCCTGCACATCTGGCCTACACCCCGGTTCTTCCATAAATAAATAAATATTTAAAAAATGCTTAAAGAACGCCGTAAACGAGAGGGACCTTTTACATTTCCTGTTAGTACAAAAAGGAGTTGTGTAACCCATGATAATATCCCCTTTCCTATTTTTTAATTTAAATTTTATTTTTATATTCCCAGTGACACCGGAATTGTCAGGCCTAGTCTCCCAGCCAGGAACGGATCCCAGGCTGCAGGGCAGCGCTGAGCCCCAGCCACTAGATCCCCAGGAGTTGGTGTCTCACGAAGCCGCAGCAGGAACTTCGCAGATGCTCAGGCAAGTAAGCGAGAAGAGGCAGGTTTGTTTAGAGAAAGAAAAAGTTTATTGAGGAGAAAAAAGAGCAGAAATAAAGTGGGACTCCAGGCCAGGGAACCAGGCCAGGGAGGGGCAAGGAAGCCCAAGTGGAGTCGTGTCTCAGGGAATATATACCTTTTTTCCCTCATTATTCTAAAGCTCCACCAGTCTCTCTGTGATTGGTTAGTTCTCAGCTGTCTCACTTCATTTGCTACTGAGTGGGGGATCTTTACATTCCTTATCTAACAGTTTTCTCTTTCCCCATTTGTTGCATCTTTAAATTTATGGCCCAGTCTTCTGGATGAGCATCCCTGCATTGAAGTTAAACAGCTGCCCTTCTAATGTGTCCATAAATTAAACCACTCTCCATTTCTCCAATCTCTGCCTCCCTTTACCACCTGAAGGAAACCAGGACAAGCATTAACAATGTTGTCCTTTGTCCTGGGATGTTTGTTTTTCCTAGTGGAATGGGTTACTTTCCCTTGGTTGTCCTTATCTCTGAAGCCTCCCTAAATTCTTCAGAGGTCCCCTCCTGCACTGTCCCTAAAACTGCCTAATTTCTAGCTTGTCCTGTGTCTCACCAGTACAATTACAACCCCCTTATTTTGACCCCAAGCCCTCCTTTCCCTGCCCCCCGCCCCCCATAGAGTGTCTCTGTTTCATAGTTGTTTGCTGATTTGAATATTTTCTTTCTTATAGTTATTCTTTTTCCGGGTCCCTTACTTAAGTTTTCTAGATTCCTGCTATGAGTGAGACCATCTGGTGTTTTTCTTTTTCTTTCTGGATTATTTTGCTAAGCATGATCCCTTCCAGATCCATCCATGTTGCTGCAAATTGCATGTGTTTATCTTTTTTGAATGCTGAGTAATATTCCATGGTGTATATGTACCACATCTTCTTGATCAAGTCATCTATTTTTGGGCTTTTGGGTTGTTTCCAAAGCTTAGCTATTGTAAATAGTGCTGCTATAAACATAGGGGTGCAGGTTCTCTTTGGAATTGCTGTTTCTGTGTTCTTTGGGTAAATACCTAGGAGTGAAATTGCTGGATCATATGGATGCTCTATGTTTAGTAGGTCCAGAAATCTCCACACAGCTCTCCATAGTGGTTGGACCAGTTTGCACTCCCAACAACAGTGCAGTAGAGTTCCTTTTTCTCCACACCCTCGCCAACATTTGTTGTTGCTAGTTTTCTTAATATGTGCCATTCTCACTGGTGTAAGATGGTATCTCATTGTAGTTTTGATTTGCATTTCCCTGATTACAAGTGATGTTGAACATTTTTTCATATGCCTGTTGGCCATTTGCATTTCCTCTTCAGAGAAGTTTCTGTTTAGCTCTTCTGCCCATTTTTTGACTGGATTATTTCCTTTGTTTTTGTTGAGTCTCATCAGCTCTTTGTAGATTTTTGTCATCAGTCCTTTATCATTAGTGTTTGAAAAAATGTTCTCCCAGTCGATGGGGTTTCTCTTTGTTTTTGTGATTGTCTCTTTTGCTGTCAGAAGCTCTTTAATTTGATGTAGTCCCAGCTGTTGATCTTTGCCTTCACTATCACTGCTTTGGGTGATGTGTCTGTAAAGATGTGTTTGATGTGCATATCATAGAGTGTTTCACCTATATTTCCTTCTATGTATTTTATGGTTTCAGGTATTATGTCTAGTTCTTTAATCCATTTTGAGTTGGTTTTTGTGCATGGTGTTAGGTAGTAGTCAAGCTTCATTCTTTTGCATGTAGCGACCCAGTTTTCCCAGCACCATTTATTGAACAAACTTGCTTTGCTCCAATGCATATTCTTTGCTCCTTTGTCAAAGATTAGTTGACCATAAATCTGTGGGTTTATTTCTGGATTTTCTATTCAATTCCATTGGTCTGTGTGTCTGTTCTTGTTCCAGTACCATGCAGTTTTGATGATTATGGCTTTGTAGCATAGTTTGAAGTCTGGGAGTGTGATGCCTCCATTCCCTTCTTTATTTTTCAGGAGAGCTTTGTCTATTCGGGGTTTTTGGTGATTCCATATGAATTTCATCAATAATTGTTCTATTTCTTTGAAGAATAACATTGCAATTTTTATTGGAATAGCATTGAATCTGTATATTGCTTTTGGTAGGATGGCCATTTTAATAATGTTTATTTTTCCAATCAATGAGCAGGAGATGTCTTTCCATTTCTTTGTGTCCTCTTCTATTTAACAGTGTTTTATAGTTTTCTTTGTATAGGTCCTTCACCTCTTTTGTTAAATTTATTCTCAAGTATTTGATTTTTTTTTGTTTTGATAACAAAAGGGATGGTTCTTTTGATTTCTTCTTCAGATTTATTGTTTGTGTATAGGAAGGCTGCTGACTTTTGCGTGTTGATTTTGTATCCTGCCACTTTACTGAACTGATTGATGAGTTGAATTAGTTTTTCTGTGGAGTTTGTGGGTTTCTCTATGTATATTATCATACCATCTGCAAATAGCGATAGTTTGACTTCTTCTTTTCCTATTTCGATTTCTTGTATGTCTTTCTCTTGTCTTATTGCTCTGGCTAGGACTTCCAGTATTATATTGAAAAGCAGTGGTGAGAGTGGACATCCTTGTCTTGTTCCAGATCTTAATGGGAATGCTTTCAGCTTTTCACCATTGAGAATGATACTGGCTGTTTGCTTGTCATATATGGGCTTTATGATGTGTAGGTATGTTTCTTGTATCCCAGGAATTTCAAGGGCTTTTATCATGAATGGGTGTTCCACTTTGTCGAAAGCTTTCTCGGCATCTTTTGATATTATCATGTGGTTTTTATATTTGTTTTTGTTGATGTGTTGGATAACGTTGATTGATTTTCGGATGTTGAACCATCCTTGTGTCCCTGGCATGAATCCTACTTGGTCGTGGTGAATTATCTTATGGATACATTGTTGGATTCTGATAGCGAAAATTTTATTAAGGATTTTTGCATCAGCATTCATTAGTGAAATTGGCCTGTACTTTTCTTTTTTTGTGTTGTCCTTGTTAAGCTTTGGTATTAGTGTAATGTTGGCTTCATAGAACGTGTTTGGTATTATCCCTTCCTTCTCAATATTTTGGAAGAGTTTGTGAAGGATAGGCACTAATTCGTTTCTGAACATTTGGTAGATTTCATTTGTAAATCCATCAGGTCTTGGGCTTTTGTTTTTGGGAAGGTTTGTGATTACCATTTCAATTTTGCTGCTTGTAATTGGTTAGTTTAGGTGTTCAATTTTTTCTTTATCTAGCTTTGGGTGATTGTAGAGTTGTAGGAATTTGTCCATCTCCTCTAGATTGTTGAACTTGTTTCCATATAACTGTTCATAGTAGTTTCTGATTATGCTTTTGATTTCTGCTGTGTCTGTTGTGATTTCTCCTCTTTCATTTGTGATCCTGTTTATTTGTGCTTTCTCCCTTTTTTCTTTTGTGAGCCTGGCTAGGGGTTTGTCTATTTTATTTGTTTTTTTGAAGAACCAGCTCTTGGTTTCATTGATCTTTTGGATTTTTGGGTTTTTTTTATTTAGTTTCGATTTCATTTATTTCTGCTTTGGTTTTTATTATTTCTTTTCTTCTACTAGTTTTGGGTTTTTTTTGTTGTTGTTCTTTTTCTAGTTCTTTGAGCTTTGAGATTAGGTTGTTTCTTTGAGTTCTTTCTTGTTTCTTGATGTGAGCCTCTATTGCTATATATTTTCCTTTTATTACTGTTTTTGCTACATTCCATACATTTAGGAAATTGGTGTCCTCCTTGTCATTCAATTCAAAGAATTTTTTAATTTCTTCTTTAATCTCCTCATTAGTCCCGTGGTCTTCTAGTAGTGTGGGTTTCAATCTCCATGAGGTAGGAGAGTTCTTTGCCTTCTTTTTTATGGTTTATTTCTAGTTTGATGCCTTCATGTCAGAAAAGATGCTTGGTATGATTTCAATCTTGGTGTATCTGTTGATGTTTGTCTTGGGTCTCAGTATGTGATCGATCCTGGAGAATGATCCGTGTGTGCTTGAGAAAAATATCTACTTAGATTTTTTTGGGTTTAGTGTTCTATAGATGTCTGTTAAGCCCAAGCGCTCTAGAACCTTATTTAGAGCTTTAGTGTCTTTACTTATCTTTTGTCTCCTTGATCTATCCATTGTTGATAGTGGTGTGTTGAAGTCTCCCACTACGTATGTGTTTTCTCTGATGTCTGTTTTCAAAGATGACAATAGTTGTCTGATATATTGTGGTGCTCCTACGTTTGGTGAATATATTTAATGAGTGTTATTTCTTCTTGAAGTATTTTCCTCTTGATCATAATGTAGTGACCGTTGGGGTCTCTTTTTACCTTGTTGAGTTTGAAATGTTTTACCTGATATAAGTATAGCTGTTCCTGCTTTCTTTTTTGGTCCATTTGCTTGTAGGATTGTTTTCCATCCTTTAACTTTGAGCCTATTATTATCTTTTGTAGCTAAATGTGTTTTCTGGAGACAGCAATAGGTTGGGTTTTATTTCTTAATCCAGCCTGCAACTCTGTGTCTTTTTATTGAAGAGTTTAGTCCATTTACATTTAGAGTTAATATTGATATGTTAGCATCTGTATTTGCCATTGTGTTTGTCTTTCCTTTGATTTTTATTTATTTATTCTTTTAATAACTTTTTTTTGGCCTTCTTTCATTGTTATTCGTCCCTCTGAGGTTCTGGCTTTAGGACTCCTTGTAGTATTTTTTGGAGTGGGGGTTTAGTCGTAATGAAATAACAGAGTATCTGTTTGTCTGGGAAGGTCCTTATTTTTATTTCATAGAGGAAGGAGAGCTTTGTGGGATAGAGTATTCTTGGTTGGCATCTGTTTTCTTGGAGTCTGTTGACTATGTCCCTCCACTCTCTCCTTGCCCATAGTATTTCTTCGAAGAAGTCTGATGTCAGTCTGATTGGTTTTCCTTTGAATGTTATTTGTTTCTTCCCTCTTGTCAGCTTCATTATTTTTTCCTTGCCTTGGATTCTTGGGAGCTTTACTATTATGTGTCTTGCTGTATTTTCCCTTTTGTCATGGAAGTTTGGTGTTCTTCTTGCTTCTTGTATATCAATTTTCATCTCCTTCTTCACGT
>NW_028167720.1:0-21961 GCF_964194135.1 Talpa europaea
TGTCTGTTAATACTTTTGAGGTAGGAATGTATTATTAGACATTTCAACAAATAATACCATTGCTCTAACTGCTTTGTTGTTGTTGTTTTTTTTTTAAGGATTTATTTATGCATGCAAGAGCTGGGGTGTAGGCCAGAGGTGCGGGGGTGGGGGGGGGCAGGGATTGTGAGAAGAATCACCGGAGACAGAGTGGGGAGCAGAACAGGTGGATTGACTGAAACACACGCTGAGGGGAGCAGCGGGGGAGACAGGAGAGGTCTGCTGTGCCTTGTGGATCAACTCTCTGACTGGGGATCAGTGGCTGCCAATGTTTCATAGTGCTGAGAGTAGCCCCTTGTGTCACCAGGGGGGCCCTGCTTTGCTGTTTATATTTTGTCTTGTCACAAATGTTATCAAAATAACAGTAAGTCCTGATAACAATAACTCCTGATGTTCTGCCTACCATGATTGATACCTCATGACCTCCAATATTCCAATGCCATGCTTTACCTGGTTTGCTTCCCCTCAGTCTTAAGCTTATCACATTAAATTTTACTCTCCTAGTAAATGTTCTCTGACCCCCTAATGGTTTATAGCACCTCCCTATGCACTTAGCACTCTACTGCCTGTGATTTAACAATCACCATATTTTGTTGTAGTTGCTTTATTGCTTGTCAGTACATGACAAGTTCAGTCAGGGTAGGGATATATCGGTGGACTCACCGTTTACTTATAGCTCAGTTTGACTACTAAGGAGAGATCATGGACATTTATGTAGATTGGGGAAGGTTTTAGGAGGGAGTAGTCATTTTATCTTCAGTGGGTGACATTTATTGCTCAGCTTTGTCTTATGTGAGCTTGTTTTCAGTTTTTGAATTGTTTGGAGCTCACAGTATTTCTTATGTATCAAGTACAATATGAAACTGATCAGTTTTCTAAAACTTTGATGAAGAGTATCCAAGAGGATATTACAGAAGTACTTTTTTGAAAGAAAAAAAAAAAAATCACTGGGCCTCCCTGGTGGTGCAAGGGGTTAAGACGCAGTACTATGAAGCTGTCTGCAGCCACTGCAGCACAAATTCCATCCCTGGCCAGGGAGCTGAACTACATGGCACAGCAGACCTCTCCTGTCTTGCCCACTCCTCCCTCAGCAGTGTATTTCAGTCAGTCTGCCTGTTCTGTTCCCCATTCTGTCTCTGGTAAATCCTCTCACCACCACCCCCGCCCTTACCCCTGGCCTGTACCCCAGTTCTTGTATGCATAAATAAATAACTCTTAAAAAAAATCACAGCACAGCTAAAATTGTAATGAACTTACAGCAAACTATCTGTTTACAGATATTGTAAACTATCTGTTTACAAGTACCTAGGTCTATTATATTTGAATATACATGGTATTTTGTGGGGTTTGAATGTTAAAGTTGTGTGTCAGTTGAAAAAAGTTAAATTCCATTTCTTGACTTCTGAGACTCACTTTTTATTTAAAGGAGTTTCAGATCAGTGATTTGTGTGTTGTGATATGAATTTACCCCTTTTTCTACTATAAAGAGAAAGTTAAAACTTTGAGGTGTTGATAAAGAAACTAGTGGGTGAGGAGTTTGTCTATGCTGTGATTGGCTCTTTGGAAATCTTTTCCAGTGGATTTTAAGTATGTAGGTGCTTTTATAATCTCTAATTCTTTAAGGAAATAGCCTTGTTGTGTCCATTCTTAGTGACTTTAAGTGAACTTTATACTCAACCTTTTTTTTAAACTTTTCAGTTTAAAGATTCACATGAACTCCTTGTTTTATTTTCCAATGTTAACAGATTGTTTCCAGTAAGAAGCTAACTCGACCACTACTGCTTAAAAATGGCAAACCTGCTGGGAAAGGAACCATTACGGTAACATTAAAATGTTCTGTCTTTAGCAAAAGAATTAGCTCACTAGGACTTGCTGAAACTGTAATATGTCAGACAAATATTCTACAATCATGCTTTATCATTTGATCCTCTGTGTTGCCCTCTGGCCACTCTTGCCTTATAATTATCATAGATGGGAGTGTATTATGTCAAAAAAGGGGGAAAATGTAGTGAAGTATAAGTTGCTTATAAAGTCAGGAGTACCATGGTGCTTGCCTCTCCCTCTTGGAGAGAAAACTACTTAGTAATCTGAATGCATCAATTTGGTACTCTACAAATCAAACATAGTTCCCTCAACCCCTCCTTATGACAAACTTTCCATAAAGGATTTTATTCCAGGTGGATCTTATATTATGACATGGACTTTGAACTTCTCAACACTTAACTATCTTATTTTGTGCCTACACTCTGCTGCCCTTCCTCCCATTCACGTTTTCTATTGCTTATAACTGGCCCAAGGCAAATAAATATATACTTTATTTTACTTTAGATTTCAGATTATATAATGCCATGCTTTTAAATCTTGTATTTTCCAAAATTTCTGTCCAGATAATCATTGCCTGGTACAATAGTTTTCTAACTTTAGCTCTGAGAATGGAATACTGGTTCTCTGAGAAGGCCATGTTTGAGAGTTACTGTGATTATCAAACACATTTTTCTGAGCAACTATTTTGCTCTGAGGCATAAGAAAGTTCAGTCTGTTAGGGTGTTGATTTCTGTTGGACAGAGAACAGGATCAGTAGTTATTACTCTTTACAGCCTGGATTTTTTTTTTTAAGTATAATAGATTAAGCCATGCAGTTTACATTGGATGAAAAATATTGACCTGATGTTTCAATTTATAGTTTTCTCTAGGTAGGATTTACTGTACTTCTCAATGTTTGAAGAGCTTTAGCTAGTTTTATGCAAGTCTTCCAGAGTTTGCTTTGTCACTGGAATGGGGAAGATATAGTTTGGGTAATAATATTTGAAAAGGAAGTTGCATAATACAGATTTAGCATATTTAAGGGAAATATTTCATATGCATAAAAGAAATAATGATTAATCTTTATGGTGCTTTTTTAGTTGTTAATCCTTTTAGAATTTATTTTTGTTATTATAGCATTTATATACTATTAGATAACAGAATAAATCAGTATTTTCTGAGTATATTAAAATTTCTCAAATATTTCCTTTCATTTTTCTTATTTATTCACAGATTTCAGCTGAAGAAATAAAGGATAACAGAGTGGTCTTGTTTGAAATGGAAGCAAGAAAACTGGATAATAAGGTGAGTAGGTGATGCAGACTTTAAGACGGATGTGTTTTGCCTCACATTGATTCCTTTTTGAGAAAATAATAATAAAAAAATATTATGAACTCCATCATTTACCTCTTTCCTCTAGATGTAATAGAAGGGTTCCTCTTAAAAGAGGAATTAGTAGAAACATTAAATTATTTTAAAAGGCATTTAAGAAACTAGTTGGATTACTTAATAAGGAAGAAAGGCAAAAATTCCATACTTTATAAATTTTCTTTTTTGTGTTGAAAGTAAATTTTTTTTATGAAATCAAAATACCAGCATATAATAACACAGCAATTTAGTATTTAGCATGGATAAGAGTAATTCTTTGAGTGATTTGTATAGTTAACTATAATCTAGTTAATATTCTTCATCTTTTTTTAAAAAAAAGATTTTCCTTTAAAAGAAAAATAAATTGATGCAACTATTCACAATTCAGATATAGAATTATAGGGCTTTATATCTTTAACTCTGTATTTATACTTCTTTTTTTGAGATTTATTTATTTATGCATACAAGAATTGGGGTACAGACCAGGGGTGCAGAGGGGTGAGAGGATTCACCAGAGACAGAGTAGGGAGCATAACAGGCTGATCTACTGAAATATACTGCTGAGGGGAGCAGTAGGTGAGACAGGAGAGGTCTGCTGCATGATGTGGGTTAGCTTCCTGACCGGGCTGAAGTGGCTGCTGATAGCGTCTCCATAGTGCTGCAACTTAACCCCTTGTGCCACCAGGAAGGCCCTGGAACTTTTAATTCTTATTTTTGTTCTACTAGAGACAACTTAATGAACTTTCAAAAGAGTTCTGTATTCTGAACTTGAAAACAGTAATAATGATATTTTGTGTTTCGCATATGATTATTTCTAAGTTAAATTAGATGGCATACCAATATGTTTTTGGAAAATTGACTTCTCTGTGTATAATGTTATTAGCTTCATAAATGGGGCAGAGAGAGGCTTATTATATTTCCTAAAGATTCTCCTTACAGATAAGGTTTAATATGAGTAGTGCTGCATAGTCTTTGTGTTTATAGATATATTTTTTAGATTTATTTATTTTATTTATTTATACAAGCACTGGGTACAGTCAGAAGCACAGGAGGGTAAGAGAATTCACCAGAGCCAGAGCGGGGAACAGAGCAGACAGACTGATGAAGTACACTGCTGAGGGGAGCAGCGGGCAGCAGAAGAGGTCTGCGCACCATGTGGGACCCTCGCCTGGCAGCCAGGGATCAAACTGGTGCTGCAGAGGCTGTGGGAAGCTTTGCAAGTCAGTGCTCAACCGCTGCGCCTCCAGGGAGGCCCTGTGTTTATATTTTTAACTACTAAATATATTACTTAACATTAGTCTGTGCTGAGGAGGAAAATAATACTATATTACTTCTTCCTGTATTATTGAGGTTAATTCAGTAGTCAAAAAAAATCCTAAGTTCAGGGACATACCTGCATATATTACTGTGAGATTAATAGGGAACCTTCCATTTTGACAAAAAATAAATAATACACACTGGAGAATATGGAAATTTCAAAGTGAAGATAAATGAAATGAAAAAATTAAATCATCTGTAATCTTAGTGCAAGAGTCTAGCCTCTGGATTTATATATCCTTTCAGATCTTTATCTCCCTATGTAATTGTGTCTGTGCATTGAGGACAACAATAAGGGTATTTGGGAGCACTCGCTGTGCTTGAGCATTGTACAGGAATGCTGTGTGAATTACAGAGGAAATAGAAAATGTACTTTGTGCCCTTGAAGTACTTCTTTTGTGTGTTACACATATCTACCTCTATTTCCTTATGTGTAGAATTCGTGAAAAAGGTATTGGATAGAAAGGTGAGATATAAAGTCAATTTCAGTTAATTATATGTGATCTGGTCAAAGTTCTCTAACTCCTCTGAATCCATTTTCTCACAAGTAACCACTCTGCCCCTTGTAGAGTGATGACTCATTCTGTATATCATTTATATACAACTACTCAATGCTATGTGAATGAATACTGTTAATAATGAAAACAAGCCAAAATATTTCGTTGATTATGCTCCCTTTCGATCATACTTTTAGAACCTTTTTTTTTTTTGAGAATTAAGGATGTAATATGTAGGATTATGAGCATTTATCATGGATGCCTTCAAAGTTCTAGTTAGACTTCAGCAAATTTGTAAGTTTGTGAGGAACATGATGGGATTTGGGATTTGTATTTACTAATATATATTTGTATTATGGTTTCAGAAAAGAATAATTGTTCTTTATTTTTAAATGTAGGACCTGTTTGGAAAGTCAGATCCATACCTGGAATTCTACAAGCAGACATCTGATGGAAACTGGCTAATGGTTCATCGAACAGAGGTGAATATTTGAATTTGAAAAGTAGGCTTGAGGTTACCTTTTGAATTGTCATAATCTGAAATTAAAAAAATTGCAATCAGAGTTCGGATACATATAGACTAAGACATAGGTGGGTTCTGTTAATATAACCCCATAAGTTTTTAAGCATTTGTTGCGTCGAGACAACACCACACTGACAAACGGGAGTCCTGGAGCAGGCTACATAATGCAGGATGCCACTGAACAAGATCCTAGCCCTTTTATTGACACACGTAATTGTTTTTAGGAGATTAGGGAGATTAAGGAAAGGGGAAGGGTATAGAAGATTAGGGATTGTGACTCTGCCCTCCAGGCACTTCTAATCTACTTGATGCTACACCCTAATCCCCAGCCTTGGTTCTAATCTTATCAACAAGGCTCTCCACTGATCAGCTTCTGGGGTCCCTTGTCATACATCGGTCCTCGGCCCCCCGGGCATTCCCGGTCATACCTCGTGATGTATGTTGGTCCTCAGCCCCCTGGGCTTTCCGGACATACCTCCTGATGCACATGTTATGAATCGGTCCTCAGCCCCTGGGCATTCTGGACATAACTTGTGATGCATAACCTTACTAGTGTGATCCAGCTTTGTGCTCTTGTTTGATCTGAAGGGCTTATGGTTTGGGCTCCTGTTCCTAATTGGCCGGACCACTTTGACCTTGTTTAGGTGACAAAATGGCGGCTGAATAGGCTGCCTACGAGTAGCAGACCCAGAGCATTCTCTTATTTTATTTATTTATTTATTTATTTATTTATTTATTTATTTGTGGGACCCTCACTGGTGGCTGGGTACGAACCGTCGCTGCAGAGGCTGCCGGCAGCCTCGTAGCCCAGCGCTCAACCGCTGCGCCACCAGGGGAGGCCCATTCTCTTATTTTATGTTAAAGAATAGTCCTAATTCACCTTGTACTCTCCCTGTTCCAGATCTGGAATGAGCCATTTTTTTTTTAAAGTTATCCCATTCCTTTATAAGAGTAGTAGTATTTAGACATTAGACCTGAATGCAAGAAGTACTCATTGCTACTAGGATATCATTACTTTTAGAACTTTTCTTTGAACAGCTGGGAAACATACATGTATTTTATGAATATATACACATTTTACAATTTTAAAATCATGAATATGAACTATCCTACTCAAATCAAACATAGCAAGGTTCTTTCCTATCATTTCTTTTTCCTTATTTGAATATTCTGTATTCCATAATGAAAACTTTGTTTTCCAACAAAATCATTAATCTGCAATTTTTCTTTTTAAGATTTATTTATTTTTGCATATAAGAACTAGGGTGTAAGCCAGAGGTGTGGGGTGGGAAGATGGTGGTGAGAGAATTCACCAATGACAGTGGGGAATCCACTGTCAGGCAGATCCACTGAAATACACTGCCAAGGGAAGCAGCGGGAGAGGCAGGAGAGGTCTGCTGTGCCATGTGGGTTGGAACTCGTGCTTCATTGGCTGGCAATAGCTTGATAGCACTGTGTCTTTAACCCCTGCACCACTAGGGAGGCCCTGATCTTCTGCAATTTTTAAGTGTACCTTGTAATGGTGGCTATACTTCCCAAATAGTTTTTTTCTCCTGTTAGAATGTATCACAACTAGTCAATCTATCACATTTTTCATATGACAGTTGTATAATATTGCCCTAGATAATTTTTCATTGAAAAACTTGAGTGAGTAAAGATGTAAAAGATAAATAGCAAGAATTTAGGAAAGGCAAGAACAGAACATGAATGAATTGAATATTTTTCTAATTGGTTTTTGAATCTTTATTTTTTATAGGTTGTTAAAAACAACTTGAATCCTGTTTGGAGGCCCTTTAAAATCTCACTTAACTCCTTGTGCTATGGAGATATGGACAAAACTATAAAGGTAATTACAAAATTGTATCTATCCATATATATATATATAATGCACACACATATATATTTTATGCCCACAAATCCCATTTATAAAATTAATTGATTAGATAGAATTTTTCTTTTAAAGATTTATTTATTTATTTATACAAGATCCTGGGTACAGACCAGATGCGCGGGAGGGTGAGAGGAATTCACCAGAGACAGAGCGGGGAACAGAACAGGCAGACTGAGTGAAATACACTGCTGAGGGGAGCAGCGGGCACGACAGGAGAGGTCTGCTTGCCATGTGGCTTACTCTGAGGCTGGCAGGGATCAAACTGGTGCTGAGAGGTCTGCCGTGCCATGTGGCACCCTCGCTGGCTGGCTGGGATGGAACCAGCGCTGCAGAGGCTGCGGACACCTTAACAGTGCTGCGCTCAACTGCTGGTGCCACCAGGGGAGGCCCTGATTAGATAGAATTTAAAAAAAATAAAATGAAAGAGCAGATATCTGTCAGGTTGAATTTTATTTATATTTAACAATACTAGAATAAAAATGTCTCTCATAAATAGTCACTTTGAAGGAGTAGATAAGCCTTTCTTTTTGTTAATCTAATACTTAATCAAATGTGATTTTTATTTTATATTTCATTTTTTTTAATTAAATGTCCAATTTAAATCTTTTCTCCCTTTCGATAAAATTCCTTTGCTCAGAGGATAGGAATCTTTTTTTGGTATATCCCTTGCAAATAAAAGCAGATAGTACTTCAACGTAGAACCCAGAGCTTCTTGCTTTTAGTGGCAGAGCAGAATACTAATGGCATTTTCTGTAGTTTATTTTCAGAGGAGGATACGGTTCTTTGAAAACATTTGGATGACATTAGTTTTAGAATGTCAGGAACAGAGTAGGAACAGGGAACAGCAGCAGAGGTCTAAGAATTTTTAAAAAGTATTAATGTATAGTTAGTTATTGAAGCATATATATTATTTATAGACAGTTTTATTCTAGAGTCACTTCTTTACTTAAGAGTCCAGATAGAAACCTTTTCTTACGTTCAAAGGTCTACAAACCGAGGTGGGTATTTGGTTTGTTTGGATTTTTTCTTTTGGTAGTGACTATGGCAAAAGCAGTGAGGTTATGGCATGGAAAAAGCATCGGGTTTAGAGTCAGGATCCAGTCCTTATCTTGATTTAGCATTTTATTTTATTATTTTTAAAAGATTTAATTATTTATGCATACAAGAGCTGGGGTACAGGTCAGAGATGCAGAGGGTGTGTGTGAGAGGATTCACTAGAGACAAAGCAGGGAACAGGCAGACTGACTGAAATACACTGCTGAGGGGAACAGCAGGACAGAGAGGAGAGGTCTGCTTCTCCATTTGGGTTGCTCCCTGGGCGGCTGGGGGCTGGGATCGGGGATGGGGATTGGGAATCAAACTCGTGCTGCAGAGGCTGCGGATTGCTTCATAGTGTGGTGCTTAACCCCTTGCGCCACTAGAGAGGCCCGATTTAGCACTTTAATCAATTAAGGGATCTTGGGGCAGACCATCAAACTGAAAGTTTTTTAAACTGTTAAACACAGATTAGAGGCCATTATTAAAAACTGTTTCATTTCTTTGATGCATAAAAATTGTCCTCAGATTGCAGAGAAGTGTAAAAACCAACATAAGTTTGATTTACAGGACTTTTCAAACTACAGTGAAAATCTTAGTACAAAACAAATAGCAGAAAAGTAGGTTTAAAAATTACTTTTTATTACACTATCTAGAATTTTGACTTTTCACCTTAAAAATAGTAAGTTGAAACTATTAGAACTGAGAAGTAAGAAAAGCTATGGTAAACTATGCCAAAGCCATCCATAACTCTTTGATTGTTTGTAATAATATGTTAACAACGAAACAATGTTTTTTAAACCTTTTTTGCTCACAGTGGCATGCTTACAGGGCTATCTTACTATAGTAAGTAAACTGATTTTCTGAGCTTTTTCTGATGTTTTCCATTTTTAAAAGTTTCTCAGTTTGTTTTAACTATATCAACTTGAGTTACCACATCATCATTGTCTTTGTTTCTTTAGTTCTGTATTTCTTTGCAAAATCAGAAAATCATACATCTCTGATTCTCTTGGTGTTTGGAAATTGCTTAGATGTGTAATAAAGAGTTACGGAGCAGAGAACAGAGTCTGAATCATAAGTTTCTTTGGTACAGTGTGATGTGTCAGTGCTATTCCTCCAGCATGTATTATTATTTTCATAAGATCAAGTAAATAAGAAAAATAGTTATGCATGCTGTCACTTTTACTAAAATAAGAATGCCTTTGTGAATGTAGTATTGTGTGGTGTGTACATTCTTGTATATATATACTTATACACATACATAAATGCATAGGTATATATGCAATATATGTGCATTTGTATATATGCATATATTTCAATTTCATAAGCACTGCTGTCATGTTGTTTAAAACAGCCAATAGTACTAGTTTTCATGAAAAGAGAAACTAAGTGACAGAAATTGTTATAGTTGTATTGCTGCATAACCATGTTTTTTGTCAACAGTGATCCACACATAGGATGGTGGTCCCTAAATTCCCGATGCCTCGTGACATTTTAGATGTCATAAAATTGTGGCATTTTATATCAGCAGCAACTTCATGCATCTCTATTATATTTGCACAAAGGTGAAATTCTCTAATGATGCCTTTTTTAGACCATCCCTGTTGTTAAGTGACACGTGATTGTGTATCATTTACCCCAAGCTGTATCTGAACATATGCCAAAATTTTAAATATCACATCTTTCTTTAACACCAGACATTTTCTTTCAATAGGGCAACAGTGAGCTTTGCCTATATGAGCCTTATTATGAGTTATCAGACATTACAGTTTATTTTTTTTTTCTGCTTCTGTTCCTTTATTATTATTATTTTTTTTTATAAATTTTATTGTTATATTCCCCATACAATTGCAGCCCCCCCATTCTGACCCCAATCCCTCCCCTCCCGCCCCCGCCCCCCTGAAAGTGTCTCTGGTTCATAGTTTTTTGTTGATTTTGATTTTCACTTTCTTATATTCATTTTCCTGGTCCCTTATTTAAGTTTTCTAGATTCCTGCTATGAGTGAGACCATCCGGTATTTTTCTTTTTCTTTTTGGCTTATTTCGCTGAGCATGATCCCTTCCAGCGCCATCCATGTTGCTGCAAATTGCATGTGTTTATCTTTTTTGAATGCTGAGTAATATTCCATGGTATATATGTACCACATCTTCTTGATCCAGTCATCTATTTTTGGGCATTTGGGTTGTTTCCAAAGCTTAGCTATTGTAAACAGTGCTGCTATAAACATAGGGGTGCAGGTGTTCTTTGGAATTGATGTTTCTGTGTCCTTTGGGTAAATACCTAGGAGTGGAATTGCTGGATCATATGGAAGCTCTATGTTTAGTAGGTCCAGAAATCTCCATACAGCTTTCCACAGTGGTTGGACCAGTTTGCACTCCCACCAACAGTGCAGAAGAGTTCCTTTTTCTCCACACCCTCGCCAACATTTGTTGTTGCTTGTTTTTTTAATATGTGCCATTCTCACTGGTGTAAGATGGTATCTCATGGTAGTTTTGATTTGCATTTCCCTGATGACAAGTGATGTTGAACATTTTTTCGTATGCCTGTTGGCCATTTGTATTTCCTCTTCAGAGAAGTTTCTTTTAAGCTCTTCTGCCCATTTTTTGACTGGATTATTTTCTTTGTTGTTGTTGAGTCTCATCAGCTCTTTGCAGATTTTTGTGATCAGTCCTTTATCATTAGTGTTGGGTGCAAAAATGTTCTCCCAGTTGGTGGGGTTTCTCTTTGTTTTTGTTATTGTCTCTTTTGCTGTGCAAAAGCTCTTTAATTTGATGTAGTCCCAGCTGTTTATCTTTGCCTTCACTATCACTGCTTTGGGTGATGTGTCTGTAAAGATGTCTTTGATGTGCAAATCCCGTAGTGTTTCGCCTATATTTCCTTCTATATATTTTATGGTTTCAGGTCTTATGTCTAGTTCTCTAATCCATTTTGAGTTGATTTTTGTGTATGGTGTGAGGTGGTGGTCAAGCTTCATTCTTTTGCATGTAGCGACCCAGTTTTCCCAGCACCATTTATTGAACAAACTTTCTTTGCTCCAATGCATAGTCTTTGCTCCTTTGTCAAAGATTAGTTGACCATAAATCTGTGGGTTTATTTCTGGATTTTCTATTCGATTCCATTGGTCTGTATGTCTGTTCTTGTTCCAATACCATGCAGTTTTGATGATTATGGCTTTGTAGTATAGTTTGAAGTCTGGGAGTCTGATGCCTCCATTCCCTTCTTTTTTTTTCAGTAGAGCTTTGGCTATTCGGGGTTTTTTGTGATTCCCTATGAATTTCATCAATAATTGTTCTATTTCTTTGAAGAATGACATTGAAATTTTGATTGGAATAGCATTGAATCTGTATATTGCTTTTGGAAGGATGGCCATTTTAATAATGTTTATTCTTCCAATCCATGAGCAGGGGATGTCTCTCCATTTCTTTGTGTCTTCTTCTATTTCTTTTAACAGTGTTTTATAGTTTTCTTTGTATAGGTCCTTTACCTCTTTTGTTAGATTTATTCCCAAATATTTGATTTTTTTTGTTTCAATAACAAAAGGGATGGTCTTTTTGATTTCTTCTTCTTCAGATTTATTGTTTGTGTATAGGAAGGCTACTGACTTTTGCGTGTTGATTTTGTATCCTGCCACTTTACTGAACTGATTGATGAGTTGAATTAGCTTTTCTGTGGAGTTTTTGGGGTTCTCTATGTATAATATCATATCGTCTGCAAATAGTGATAGTTTGACTTCTTCTTTTCCTATTTGGATTCCTTGGATGTCTTTCTCTTGTCTTATTGCCCTGGCTAGGACTTCCAGTATTATATTGAAAAGCAATGGTGAGAGTGGACATCCTTGTCTTGTTCCAGATCTTAATGGAATTGCTTTCAGCTTTTCACCATTGAGAATGATACTGGCTGTTGGCTTGTCATAGATGGCCTTTATGATGTTGAGGTATGTTCCTTGTATCCCAAGAATTTCAAGGGCTTTTATCATGAATGGGTGTTGCACTTTGTCGAAAGCTTTCTCAGCATCTATTGATATTATCATATGGTTTTTATATTTCTTTTTGTTGATGTGTTGGATAACTTTGATTGATTTTCGGATGTTAAACCATCCTTGTGCCCCTGGAATGAATCCAACTTGGTCGTGGTGAATTATCTTATGGATACATTGTTGGATTCTGATAGCTAAAATATTATTGAGGATTTTTGCATCAGTGTTCATTAGGGAGATTGGCCTGTAGTTTTCCCTTTTTGTGTTGTTCTTGTTCGGTTTTGGTATTAGTGTAATGTTGGCTTCATAAAACGTGTTTGGTATTGTCCCTTCCTTCTCAATTTTTTGGAAGAGTTTGTGAAGGATAGGCACTAATTCGTCTCTGAATGTTTGGTAGAATTCATTTGTAAATCCATCAGGTCCTGGGCTTTTGTTTTTGGGGAGGTTTTTGATTACCATTTCAATTTCGCTAATTGTAATTGGTCTGTTTAGGTGTTCTATTTCTTCTTTATCTAGCTTTGGGTGATTGTAGAGTTGTAGGAATTTGTCCATCTCCTCTAGATTGTTAAACTTGTTTCCATATAACTGTTCATAGTAGTTACTGATTATTCTTTTGATTTCTGCTGTGTCCGTTGTGATTTCTCCTCTTTCATTGATGATCCTGTTTATTTGTGCTTTCTCCCTTTTTTCCTTTGTGAGCCTGGCTAGGGGTTTGTCTATTTTATTGATTTTTTCAAAGAACCAGCTCTTGGTTTCATTGATCTTTTGGATTGTTTTTTTAGTTTCAATTTCATTTATTTCTGCTTTGGTTTTTATTATTTCTTTTCTTCTACTGGTTTTGGGGTTTTTTTGTTGTTCTTTTTCTAGATCTTTGAGCTTCGAGATTAGGTTGTTTCTTTGCGTTCTTTCTTGTTTCTTGATGTGAGCTTCTATTGCTATATATTTTCCTCTTATTACTGCTTTTGCTGCATCCCATACATTTAGGATATTGGTGTCCTCCTTGTCGTTCAATTCAAAAAATTTTTTAATTTCTTCTTTGATCTCCTCATTAGTCCAATGGTCTTCCAGTAGTGTGGTTTTTAATCTCCATGAGGTAGGAAAGTTCCTTGCCTTCTTTTTATGGTTTATTTCTAGTTTGATGCCTTCATGGTCAGAAAAGATGGTTGATATGATTTCAATCTTGGTGTATCTGTTGATGTTTGTCTTGTGCCCCAGTATGTGATCGATCCTGGAGAATGATCCGTGTGCGCTTGAGAAAAATGTGTACTCCGTTTTTTGGGGGTTTAGTGTTCTATAGATGTCTGTTAAGCCTAATTGCTCTAGGTCCTTATTTAGAGCTTTGGTTTCTTTACTTATTTTTTTGTCTTGTTGATCTATCCATTGTTGATAGTGGTGTGTTGAAGTCTCCCACTACTTATGTGTTTTCTCTGATGTCTGTTTTCAGAGAGGACAACAGTTGTCTGATATATTTTGGTGCACCTTCGTTTGGTGAGTATATGTTAATGAGTGTTATTTCTTCTTGAAGTATTGTCCCCTTGATCATAATGTAGTGACCATTGGGGTCTCTTTTTATCTTTTTGAGTTTGAAATCTGTTTTATCTGATATAAGTATAGCTGTTCCTGCTTTCTTTTTTGGTCCATTTGCTTGTAGGATTGTTTTCCATCCTTTAACTTTGAGCCTATTTTTATCTTTTGTAGCTAAATGTGTTTCCTGGAGACAGCAAAAGGTTGGGTTTTGTTTCTTAATCCAGGCTGCAACTCTGTGTCTTTTTACTGAAGAGTTTAGTCCATTTACATTTAGAGTTAATATTGATATGTTAACATCTGTATTTGCCATTGTGTTTGTCTTTCCTTTGATTTTATTTATTTATTCTTTTAATAACTTTTTTTTTTTTTTGGCCTTCTTTCATTGTTATTTGTCCCTCTGAGGTTCTGGCTTTAGGACTCCTTGTAGTATTTTTTGGAGTGGGGGTTTAGTTGCAATGAAATTCCAGAGTTTCTGTTTGTCTGGGAAGGTCCATATTCTTTCTTCAAAGAGGAAGGAGAGCTTTGCGGGATAGAGTATTCTTGGTTGGCATCTGTTTTCTTGGAGTCTGTTGACTATGTCCCTCCACTCTCTCCTTGCCCGTAGTGTTTCTTCAGAGAAGTCTGATGTCAGCCTGATTGGTTTTCCTTTGAATGTTATCTGTTTCTTCCCTCTTGCCAGCTTCATTATTTTTTCCTTGTCCTGGATTCTTGGGAGCTTTACTATTATGTGTCTTGCTGTATTTTTCCTTTCGTCGTGGAAGTTTGGTGTTCTTCTTGCTTCTTGTATATCAATTTTCAGCTCCTTCTTCACATTTGGGAAGTTCTCTTCAATTATCTCTTTGAATATTTTCTCTGTTCCTACATCTCTCTCCTCTCCTTCTGGTATTCCTATAACTCTTATATTTCCTTTCCTCATGGAGTCAGATTGTTCCTGAAGTCTTTCTTCGTTCTTTTTCCTTCGTACTTCTCTTTCCTTTTCTGTTTTGGTTCTTTTTATTTCTGTGTCTTCAAGATTACTTATTCGTTCTTCCATTTCATCTATTCTGCTTTCATTGCTTTTCCCAGAATTCTTTAGTTCTTCCATTAATTCTTTGATCTCCTGCATTTCTTTTACTTCCCTCTTTAGGGACTCAATTTCTTTCTTCTGACCATTGTTTTCCCTCTCTAGGGACTCAATTGCATTCTTCTGATCGTTGATTATTTTTCCCTTATCATTGTTTTCCTTTATGACTTCTGTCAGTTTTTTAATCACGGCAATTTTAAATTCTCTTTCTGGAAGGCTCAGAAATTCTTCCAAGTTATTGTCTTTGCAATCTGGGGGCTGGCTTTCTTTTTGTGGTGTGCTTTTTCTCTGGAGAGTTGCTAGGTTGCGTGTGGTTCTTCTCCTCCCTACTGTCTGTTTTCTAATTTGCCGTATGCGTTGGGACACTGTGTTGTTGGGACTGGCCGGCATCTTGGGTGGGCTTCTCTGTTCCCCTCTGGTTCTTCCAGGAGTCATCTGTCAGTTTCAAGCAGCCTTTACTGGAGAAGGGTCCCTGTTCTAAAATGCCGATGTGGGGACACACTCCCCTGTGCGCCTGGTCTGCCCCGGCGGTGGGTTCCTGCTCCCCTCTGGGCTTGGACTGCAGGCCAGAGGGGGTCTGGCGTGGGCGAACTTCCCCCGCTCACCTCTGGCTCCTGAGGAAGCCTTCTGCAGGTAGTCTTTACTGAAGAAATGTCCCTGTTCTAAAATGGTGATGTGGGACACACTCCCTGCGCGTCTGGTCTCAGGCACACTCTTTTGCGCGCCTGGTCTGCCCCGGCTGTGGGTGCTCGCTCTCCCTGTGGGCTCAGACTACTTGTTCGGAAGGGGCCCGGTGTGGGCTAACTCCCCAGCTGGCCACTAGCTCCTTCAGTAGCCTGTGCTGGGGTCAAGTCGCTAGGTGGCGCCAGAGATCTCTCCTAGAGCCCTTGGGGAGCTGATTTTCCACCCCGTGGGACAGGGAGCAGAGCGGGGATGGTAGGGTACACCTCAACGGCTTTGGGGTGCTGTGTCTGCCTTGTGCCCCACCGTCGTGGGGAACCCACGCCCCTAATTTCGTGCCCCGGGTCTCAGTTCCAAAGCCCTCAGTTCCAGGACGCGGGCTGTAGCCCAGATCAGTGGCGCGGGAATGGCGCCTTTTGAATCCCGCTCCCCTGCCTGGGCGCCTTGTTCCTGCTCACTCAGGGAGGGCCTCCGCCGTCTCCCCGCAAGCCTAGGTCGCAGGCGCGGGGACCTGGGCAGCTGCGATCCGGTCCGGATCCGCGCCACTTCCCGTGCAAGCTTACGGGGCGGCCGGGGCTGTGTGCTGGTGCTGGTCTCCTCCTGGGGGGCGGGGCTCTCTTTAATGGCGCCTGGAGCTCACCTCCGCGGTGGATCCTACAGGGTTCGCCTCAGCTCCCGTTCACGGGGTGTGGTGGCTGCAATAGTTCCTTTCCACTCACAGTCCCACTTGCTGCGTCCGTTTTTCTTGTTGGCCGTTTTGGTTTGTTGTTTCCCTCCTCTCTGCCGGTCGGAGAGTGCCGCCTCTGTGGGCGGGGGAGGGGAGCAGGGTTCTGCGCTTCCCTCCCTTCTGGTCCTCTTTTATGGCCACTTTCTTCTTCGGGCAGTTTGCTGGAGTCGTCCGTTTATCTTCCGTGTCCCAGTTCTCACTGGGACCTGCCGCTTTTCCTCCCTATTAACTTTTTTTAATGGGAGATCTTACTCGCAGCGTCTCCTCGCAGCCATGTTGCTCCGCCCCTCCCACTACTCTTTCTTAATAGATTATTGACTGGTATTTTTCCATATGTTGTACCTGGAATTTACATGTCTATCAAAATTACCTTGAAATGAGGTTCTTATGAAAAATAAAGATACCCAAATGCTCTTCTGACATTCCATCAGAATATCTTCAGTCTGACCTAGACATCCACATATTAACAAGCAACACTGATGATTCTTAAACAGACTGTAATTTGAAAACTGTTGATGAACCCCATAACCTGAGAACATGAGCTTTACCCTCTGCCTTTTTAGATGTGTTTCATCTTCCAAATTACTTAATATGATTATATCAGTATTACAGTTCTTTTATACTGTGGTTTAAATCAAACAGCAATTTAAACCAAGAAGAACTAGCCTGAGCTCTGATTCTGCTAAATGATCTACTCTTCACTACTTTATCTGTAGAGCTTTTTGTTTCTTTTCATTCTTCACAGTCTATGACTGCCTTGTGTTTGTCTTGCAGACCTGGAATATAAATAACATTTCTAAAATCTTTCCCTTTCTGTCTTTTTATGAGAAGTTTATGAATTATGTCTTTATTTAAAGAAATATTTTAGTCCAATATTTATATGTAGGGGGTAATGGTTTCAATGGAAGATTCACTTCCATTCCACCATTCAATGTAATGGTAAATTGAAACACTTTCAAACTAAATTTTAAAAATATCTCACCTTTTTAAATGCAGTATATAAATCTCTGCTTGGAGTTATGACTTATTTATTTTATCTCTTTATTACTGTGATTTAGTTAATTCCAGAAACATTATAGACCATTATAGACCACCCAGGTCTTTTAATACTCTTTTTGTTGTATACAGACCCAAGGAGTTAAGATAAAGACCTTTTTAGAAGTTGTTTAGTTCTCAATCCCATAGGTGTTTTGGGGTAAAGAAGAATGTTTTTCAGAGAAATGAGAAGTTTTCGCAATCCCATGGGAAAGTGTACCTGTCTAATCTTTTAAACTTATGTCCAGCTAATCTATTTTCCAGTCAGTCTATTTTCAACCGTTATGATATTAATATAAAGAAATAAATTATTTCCAAAGTCAAAAGTCTGAAATTAAAGGAAATAAATAGACTTTTCTGTTCCCTTAACTAGATAAATAACCAAACAGTAAACTGCTATGGTTTCTGCTTGATATCTTCATTTTCCTAAATATCTCTACCTTTTTTCATCTTTGTGGATTAACAGTGAGTAGATACTGAAACCACAATAAAAAATAGATGGAGTACCCCAAATAGCAAAATTTACACATTTCATTGGTTCCTGTGTATTTTATGCTTCCAAATTATCTTAAGGATAACAGAATACCATATTTAGGGAATCAGCAGCAGGCATCTCCTTATCCTGGACTCTGACCTCTTCACACTTTCACCCTGGTCTGAAAAGCTTGATCTTGTTAACCTGAAGTTCACCAAATTGGAAAGAAAATCCTGCTTCTTTCTAGATGAACTTGAGATAAGTAGATGTTCTTGTTTATGCTCAATCCTTACACACCTGAGGTATTAGTAGCAGTGACACAATATACTGGCAAGGCAGATTGGACATAGATGAGTTGCTGAGAAACAATGAGAATACATTGTAATTTCAAATTGGAAGGAAAAGATCAAGATTAACTTTGAGGTAGACATTTAGACAATGTTAACCTATTATTACTGTATGATATATTAATTAAACTTTTTACTACTTTATGTTGTAAATCTTCTGACTTAAGATTTTATGAATAGCAAATGCGTTTCTGTATCAACAAATCTACAAAGTCCTAGTCTTCTTTTCTGACATACTAAATTCACCATCTGTCTAGATTCTTTTCTTTATAGCATTTTTTTCTAATTTTAATTGAAATACTATTGATTTATATCATTGTTACTAATTTGGAAGTTACTACATTGTTACTACACTTGAAGTATACCCCTTCAAGTGTAGTCACATAGATAGCATTCCCACCATCAAAAGTCCCATAGTCCCCCACCATAATCCATTGTGCTCCCTCCCGACCCTGTCCTCAACCCTCCTTCTGAATGCCTCAGTTCTGTGTCAGCTTTCAAGGGTTAGTTTAAAAGTTTGTCTTTGATCCTTTGTTTGATTTCTCTATATTTCACATATAAGTGACATCCAATATTTGCCTTTCTCCCTCTGACTTACTTGGCTTAGCATAATCCTTTCCAGTCCCATCCATGTTGCATGGCCTTATTTTTATCTTGTATTAGATCAAGATTATATTTTAGCTTCCTAAGTAACTTGGGTAGTTTTTCATCCTTTTATGTTGTTTGGAACAACTTATATGAAATAGTGATTAAGTCTTAAATGTTTAGTAGGACCTATGAGGAAAATCACATAGTCCTAGGCTTTCTTTGAGACAGGTGGTCTTTGACTCCTGATTTAATTTGTTTGTTACATATTCAAATTCTTTATTTCTTCTCATAACACTTGAGCTATTTCATGTTTGAATTAGCTGGGAATTTATGTGTTTCAGCTCTGTTTTCAAAATATTTTAATACATTTTGTTCATAATGCTTATTCCTTATTTAAATCTCTGTAGTGTCTATAGTTATTTCCCTTTAAAATTCTGTATTTTGTTTATTTGTACATTGCCTCTTGTGTTTTTTCAATTTGGGCAGAAGTCTGCTTATTAATCTTTTACAAAGATTCAGCTTTTGGCTTACTAGTCATCTTTTTTGTTATTATTGTAGTTGTTGATAATGTACTCTATATAATATATATGCCTTTATGTTTATTATTTCCTTACTTTTTTTGGACTTACTCTTTTAACCAACTTCTTTAGTTGGATGCTTAACACATTTAATTTTAACTTGTTTTCTTTTTTTTTTCTTGATAAATATATATATTTTTTAAAGATTTTTTTTAAATCTTTAAAATTTATTTTTGCATAGGAGAACTGGGGTGTAGGACAGAGGTGCAGGGGGTTAGAGGATTCACCAGAGTCAAAGTGGGGAACAGAACAGGCAGATCTACTGAAATACATTGCAGAAGGGAGCAGCAGGAGAGACAGGAGAGGTCTGCTGCACCCAAATATGAGTTAGCTCCCTGGCCAGGGATTAAACTCAGGCCATCATAGTGATATCACTGACATTTAATCCAATGCCACCAGGGAGGCCCTGATAAATATAGTTTGAACTATGAACTTAATCAGATGTCCATCCTTTCTTTCCCAAGATCACTGATGATTGCATTTTTCTTCCTTCCTCTTCAAGGCTAATGATTGCCATTTTCACTTTTCCTTCTTGTATTACCTACATAGCTTTTGTTTTAGTCCATGTCTCAGTGTTAGAGTTTGAGATTCAAGGAATTGAAACCCATTCAGATAGAAGAAAAGTGGAATATAAGGACCATTGTACCATAACTGAAAAGCTGTCGAAAGCCACCAAGGGGGTGGGGGGTGTCTATGTGGGCATCTGTCTTTCTTTCTCTCTCTCTCTCTCTCTCTCTCTGTCTCTTTTTTTAAAGAGACATGATCTCTGACGGAGCCTGTGCCTCTGTCCACACATCTCTCTCCTCTTCTGTTTCTCTAAAAGCTAGCTTCCTCATGTTCTACCTTATGAAGTTTCCTTTAGCATCTCATGGTTTTTATTTTAACTTCACATTTAATATGGCTCATTTCTGCCATACTATCTTTTTGTATCATTTCCCTTTTTTTCTGAGCTTCCACTGCTAACCAGCTAATTCCATATTCTCAGTTTATACTTTTTTAAAAGATTTATTTATTTATGCAAACAAGAACTGGGATACAGGCAGAGGTGTGGGGGTGAGAAGATTCACCAGAGTGGGAAACAGAACAGGTGGAATGACTGAAATACACTGCTGAGGGAAGCAGCAGGCGAGTCAGGAGAAGTCTGCTGTGCCATGTGGGTTGCTCCCTGGCTGACTGGGGATCAAACTTGTGCTGCAGTGGCTGTGGATAACTTCATAGGTTGCGTCTTAACCCCTTGCACCACCAGGGAGGCCCCTCTCTGTTTATACTCTTAAAAAGAATCCAGAAGGCTCAACTCAATTTTTAATAATAGATAACAGACCTTTACCCAATCTATATGCCTGTCATTAATCAATTATCTGACTTGAGCAGTGAGAAGCCACACCATATACATATAACCTATGCTATGATGATCAGGGACTGTGGGCAAGATCTTTTCCTTTAGGGATGTATTGGTAGAAAAAGCTGCGGCCACCTCTCTTTTTAAACTTTTATTTATTATTGAGAAAACATTGGTTTGTAATACTATACATAATTTAGAGGGGTATGTTCCAACTCCTCAGATATATATTACCCATCATACCCACCACTAAAACACCCTTATCCTTTACCCTAGACCATTGGACCCTCTTCTCTCTTTATCCCATTCCCTACCTCCACCTCTATTAGCCTCATTTCTATAGTTACATTCCTAAAGTCTGTTTTGGTTTCATTTTGTCAGTATCTTTGGTTTCTCTGTATTTTATATATGAGTGATGTTATTCAATATTTGTCTTTCTCTTCTGACATACACTTGGCATAATCCCCCTCCAATTCCATCCACGTTGCTGAAAGTGGCAAGATTTCATTGTTTTGGTTTTTTTCATAAGTGAGTAGTATTCCATTGTGTACACGCCACATCTTCCTAATCCATAGATCTGTCTTTGGGCACTTAGGTTGTTTTTATAACTTGACTGTTATAAATAGTGCTCCATGTATCCCTTTGAATTAGTGTTTAGCACTCATCATGTAGTAACCTAGGAGTAGAATTTCTGGATCCCATGGTACATCCATTTTCAGTAGTTTAAGAAACCATTTTCTCCATACCATTTTCCATAGGGGCTAGCCCTGTCTGCATTCACAGCAGTATATGAGGGTTGCTTTTTCTCCTTGTCCTCACTAACATTGGTTGTTTCTGATCTTTTTGATATGGTACATTCTCATATATGTAAGGTAGTGTCTCATTGTGGTGTGGAATTGCATTTCCCTGATGATAATTGATGATGAGCATTTTTTCATGTATCTGTGGCCATCTGTATTTCCTCTTTGGAGAAGTGCCTATCGGCACTTCTGAATATGTAAAGGGAATCACCTGCAGATCTCTGCTTTTCTCTCTGTAGCTCTCACTGCTCAAACATACTGTAGTGCACCCACACTGTCTTGGTCTTCCTGACACTGAAGCTGTATCTTCTCAACTTAAGGAGTCTGCTGAACTTCAACTGGATTCACCCT
>NW_028167719.1:0-21960 GCF_964194135.1 Talpa europaea
CTGCTGTTACGTCTTATTCTTCTGTTATTTCTGTTTTTGGTTAATTCTTCTCTTATTTCTGCTTTTTCTTCTTATTCTTCTGCTTCTTCTTCTTGTTCTTCTAGTTCTTCTTGTTCTTCTTGTAGTTCTACATGTCCTTCTTCCTTTTTTCTCAAATTCGTCTATTTCTTCTGCATATTTTTTTCAATTACTTCTTCTTCTGCTGCTGCTTCTGCTCCTTCTTCATCTGAATATACTGTTATTTTCCTTTTTCGCTTATTCTTCTGTAATTTCTGCTTTTTCGGCTTATTCTTCTGTTATTTCCTGGTTATTCGGCTTATTCTTCTGTTATTTCTGCTTTTTGACTTCCTCTTCTGTTATTATTGCTTTTTCCTCATATTCTACTCTTTCTACTTCTTGTTCTCCTTGTTCTTGTAGTCCTTTTGTTCTTCTTGTATTTCTATATATCCTTCTTCTTCTTCATCTTCTTCTGTACTATCTGCAGCTGATTCTTCTGTTATTTCTGCTTTTTCGGGTTATTGTTCTGTTATTTATGCTTTTTGGGCTTATTCTTCTGTTATTTCTGCTTTTTCCTCTTATTCTTCTGTTTTTTTCTTCTTGTTCTTCTATTGTTGTTGTTCTTGTAGTTCTACATCTCCTTCTCCTTCACTTCTCCTTCTCCTTCTCCTTCTCCTTCTCCTTCTCCTTCTCCTTCTCCTTCTCCTTCTCCTTCTCCTTCTCCATCTCCTTCTCCTTCTCCTTCTCCTTCTCCTTCTCCTTCTCCTTCTCCTTCTCCTTCTCCTTCTCCTTCTCCTTCTCCTTCTCCTTCTCCTTCTCCTTCTCCTTCTCCTTCTCCCTTCTCCTTCTCCTTCTCCTTCTCCTTCTCCTTCTCCTTCTCCTTCCTCCCTTCTCCTTCTCCTTCTCCTTCTCCATCTTCTTCTTCTTCTTCTCTTCTTCTTCTTCTTCTTCTTCTTCCTTCTTCTTCTTCTTCTTCTTCTTCTTCTTCTTCAGCTTATTCTTCTGTTATTTCTTATCTTGGGCTTATTCTTCTGTTATTTCTGCTTTTTTCCTGTTATTCTTCCATTTCTTCTATTTCTTCTAGGTCTTCATGTAGTTCTACATCTCCTTCTTATTCTTCTTCATCTTCTTGTTTCTTCTGCATTTCTTGCTTTTTCAATTACTTCTTATTCTGCTATTTCTGCTTCTTCTTCAACTGAATCTTCTGTTATTTCTGCTTTTTGGCTTATTCTTCTGCTATTTCTGCTGTTACGTCTTATTCTTCTGTTATTTCTCCTTTTTGGCTCATTCTTCTCTTATTTCTGCTTTTTCTTCTTATTCTTCTGTTTCTTCTTCTTGTTCTTCTAGTTCTTCTTGTAGTTCTACATGTCCTTCTTCTTTTTCTTCAAATTCGTCTATTTCTTCTGCATATATTTTCAATTAATTCTTCTTCTGCTGCTGCTTCTGCTCCTTCTTCATCCTAATATACTGTTATTTCTGGTTATTCGGCTTATTCTTCTGTTATTTCTGCTTTTTCGGCTTATTCTTCTGTTATTTCTGGTTATTCGGCTTATTCTTCTGTTATTTCTGCTTTTTCGACTTCCTCTTCTGTTATTTTTGCTTTTTCCTCATATTTTACTCTTTCTACTTCTTGTTCTCCTTGTTCTTGTAGTCCTTTTGTTCTTCTTGTATTTCTATATATCCTTCTTCTTCTTCATCTTCTTCTGTTTCTTCTGCAGCTGATTCTTCTGTTATTTCTGCTTTTTCGGGTTATTCTGTTATTTCTGCTTTTTTGGGCTTATTCTTCTGTTATTTCTGCTTTTTCCTCTTATTCTTCTGTTTTTTCTTCTTGTTCTTCTATTGTTGTTGTTCTTGTAGTTCTACATCTCCTTCTCTCCTTCTCCTCTCCTTCTCCTTCTCCTTCTCCTTCTCCTTCTTCTTCTCCTTCTCCTTCTCCTTCTCCTTGTCCTTCTCCTTCTCCTTCTCCTTCTCCTTCTCCTTCTCCTTCTCCTTCCTTCTCCCTTCTCCTTCTCCTTCTCCTTCTCCTTCTCCCTTCTCCTTCTCCTTCTCCTTCTCCTTCTCCTTCTCCTTCTCCTTTCTCCTTCTCCTTCTCCTTCTCCTTCTCCTTCTCTTCTCCTTCTCCTTCTCCTTCTCCCTTCTCCTTCTCCTCTCCTTCTCCTTCTCCTTCTCCTTCTCCTTCTCTTCTTCTTCTTCTTCTTCTTCTTCTTCTTCTTCTTCTCTTCTTCTTCTTCTTCTCTTCTTCTTCTTCTTCTCTTCTTCTTCAGCTTATTCTTCTGTTATTTCTTCTCTTTGGGCTTATTCTTCTGTTATTTCTGCTTTTTCTGTTATTCTTCCATTTCTTCTGTTTCTTCTAGTTCTTCATGTAGTTCTACATCTCCTTCTTATTCTTCTTCATCTTCTTGTTTCTTCTGCATTTCTTGCTTTTTCAATTACTTCTTATTCTGCTATTTCTGCTTCTTCTTCAACTGAATCTTCTCTTATTTCTGCTTTTTTGGCTTATTCTTCTGCTATTTCTGCTGTTACGTCTTAATCTTCTGTTATTTCTGCTTTTTCGGCTTATTCTTCTGTTATTTCTGGTTATTTGGCTTATTCTTCTGTTATTTCTGCTTTTTTGACTTCCTCTTCTGTTATTTTTGCTTTTTCCTCATATTTTACTCTTTCTACTCTTGTTCTCCTTGTTCTTGTAGTCCTTTTGTTCTTCTTGTATTTCTATATATCCTTCTTCTTCTTCATCTTCTTCTGTTTCTTCTGCAGCTGATTCTTCTGTTATTTCTGCTTTTTCGGGTTATTCTGTTATTTCTTCTTTTTGGGCTTATTCTTCTGTTATTTCTGCTTTTTCCTCTTATTCTTCTGTTTTTTCTTCTTGTTCTTCTATTGTTGTTGTTCTTGTAGTTCTACATCTCCTTCTCCTTCTCCTTCTCCTTCTCCTTCTCCTTCTCCTTCTCCTTCTCCTTCTCCTTCTCCTTCTCCTTCTCCTTCTCCTTCTCCTTCTCCTTCTCCTTCTCCTTCTCCTTCTCCTTCTCCTTCTCCTTCTCCTTCTCCTTCTCCTTCTCCTTCTCTTCTTCTTCTTCTTCTTCTTCTTCTTCTTCTTCTTCTTCTTCTTCTTCCTTCTTCCTTCTTCTTCTTCTTCTTCTTCTTCTTCTTCTTCTTCAGCTTATTCTTCTGTTATTTCTTCTCTTTGGGCTTATTGTTCTGTCATTTCTGCTTTTTCCTGTAATTCTTCCATTTCTTCTATTTCTTCTAGTTCTTCATGTAGTTCTACATCTCCTTCTTATTCTTCTTCGATCTTCTTGTTTCTTCTGCATGTTCTTGCTTTTTTCAATTACTTCTTATTCTGCTATTTCTGCTTCTTCTTCAAATGAATCTTCTGTTATATCTGCTTTTTTGGCTTATTCTTCTGCTATTTCTGCTGTTACGTCTTATTCTTCTGTTATTTCTCCTTTTTGGCTCATTCTTCTCTTATTTCTGCTTTTTCTTCTTATTCTTCTGCTTCTTCTTCTTGTTCTTCTAGTTCTTCTTGTTCTTCTTGTAGTTCTACATGTCCTTCTTCTTTTTCTTCAAATTCGTATATTTCTTCTGCATATTTTTTTCAATTACTTCTTCTTCTGCTGCTGCTTCTGCTCCTTCTTCATCTGAATATACTGTTATTTTCCTTTTTCGGCTTATTCTTCTGTAATTTCTGCTTTTTCGGCTTATTCTTCTGTTATTTCTGGTTATTCGGCTTATTCTTCTGTTATTTCTGCTTTTTTGACTTCCTCTTCTGTTATTATTGCTTTTTCCTCATATTCTACTCTTTCTACTTCTTGTTCTCCTTGTTCTTGTAGTCCTTTTGTTCTTCTTGTATTTCTATATATCCTTCTTCTTCTTCATCTTCTTCTGTTACTTCTGCAGCTGATTCTTCTGTTATTTCTGCTTTTTCGGGTTATTCTTCTGTTATTTATGCTTTTTGGGCTTATTCTTCTGTTATTTCTGCTTTTTCCTCTTATTCTTCTGTTTTTTCTTCTTGTTCTTCTATTGTTGTTGTTCTTGTAGTTCTACATCTCCTTCTCCTTCTCCTTCTCCTTCTCCTTCTCCTTCTCCTTCTCCTTCTCCTTCTCCTTCTCCTTCTCCTTCTTCTTCTTCTTCTTCTTCTTCTTCTACTTCTTCTTCAGCTTATTCTTCTGTTATTTCTTCTCTTTGGGCTTATTCTTCTGTTATTTCTGCTTTTTCCTGTTATTCTTCCATTTCTTCTATTCCTTCTAGGTCTTCATGTATTTCTACATCTCCTTCTTATTCTTCTTCATCTTCTTGTTTCTTCTGCATTTCTTGCTTTTTCAATTACTTCTTATTCTGCTATTTCTACTTTCTTCAACTGAATCTTCTGTTATTTCTGCTTTTTTGGCTTATTCTTCTGCTATTTCTGCTGTTACGTCTTATTCTTCTGTTATTTCTCCTTTTTGGCTCATTCTTCTCTTATTTCTGCTTTTTCTTCTTATTCTTCTGTTTCTTCTTCTTGTTCTTCTAGTTCTTCTTGTAGTTCTACATGTCATTCTTCTTTTTCTTCAAATTCGTCTATTTCTTCTGCATATATTTTCAATTAATTCTTCTTCTGCTGCTGCTTCTGCTCCTTCTTCATCCTAATATACTGTTATTTCTGGTTATTCGGCTTATTCTTCTGTTATTTCTGCTTTTTCGGCTTATTCTTCTGTTATTTCTGGTTATTCGGCTTATTCTTCTGTTATTTCTGCTTTTTCGACTTCCTCTTCTGTTATTTTTGCTTTTTCCTCATATTTTACTCTTTCTACTTCTTGTTCTCCTTGTTCTTGTAGTCCTTTTGTTCTTCTTGTATTTCTATATATCCTTCTTCTTCTTCATCTTCTTCTGTTTCTTCTGCAGCTGATTCTTCTGTTATTTCTGCTTTTTCGGGTTATTCTGTTATTTCTGCTTTTTGGGCTTATTCTTCTGTTATTTCTGCTTTTTCCTCTTATTCTTCTGTTTTTTCTTCTTGTTCTTCTATGGTTGTTGTTCTTGTAGTTCTACATCTCCTTCTCCTTCTCCTTCTCCTTCTCCTTCTCCTTCTCCTTCTCCTTCTCCTTCTCCTTCTCCTTCTCCTTCTCCTTCTCCTTCTCCTTCTCCTTCTCCTTCTCCTTCTCCTTCTCCTTCTCCTTCTTCTTCTTCTTCTTCTTCATCTTCTTCTTCTTCTTCTTCTTCTTCTTCTTCTTCTTCTTCTTCAGCTTATTCTTCTGTTATTTCTTCTCTTTGGGCTTATTCTTCTGTTATTTCTGCTTTTTCCTGTAATTCATCCATTTCTTCTGTTTCTTCTAGTTCTTCATGTAGTTCTACATCTCCTTCTTATTCTTCTTCATCTTCTTGTTTCTTCTGCATTTCTTGCTTTTTCAATTACTTCTTATTCTGCTATTTCTGCTTCTTCTTCAACTGAATCTTCTGTTATTTCTGCTTTTTTGGCTTATTCTTCTGCTATTTCTGCTGTTACGTCTTATTCTTCTGTTATTTCTGCTTTTTGGCTCATTTATCTCTTATTTCTGCTTTTTCTTCTTATTCTTCTGTTTCTTCTTCTTGTTCTTCTAGTTCTTCTTGTTCTTCTTGTAGTTCTACATGTCCTTCTTCTTTTTCTTCAAATTCGTCTATTTCTTCTGCCTATTTTTTTCAATTACTTCTTCTTCTGCTGCTGCTTCTGCTCCTTCTTCATCTTAATATACTGTTATTTTCCTTTTTCGGCTTATTCTTCTGTAATTTCTGCGTTTTCGGCTTATTCTTCTGTTATTTCTGGTTATTCGGCTTATTCTTCTGTTATTTCTGCTTTTTTGACTTCCTCTTCTGTTATTATTGCTTTTTCCTCATATTCTACTCTTTCTACTTCTTGTTCTCCTTGTTCTTGTAGTCCTTTTGTTCTTCTTGTATTTCTATATATCCTTCTTCTTCTTCATCTTCTTCTGTTTCTTCTGCAGCTGATTCTTCTGTTATTTCTGCTTTTTCGGGTTATTCTTCTGTTATTTCTGCTTTTTGGGCTTATTCTTCTGTTATTTCTGCTTTTTCCTCTTATTCTTCTGTTTTTTCTTCTTGTTCTTCTATTGTTGTTGTTCTTGTAGTTCTACATCTCCTTCTCCTTCTCCTTCTCCTTCTCCTTCTCCTTCTCCTTCTCCTTCTCCTTCTCCTTCTCCTTCTCCTTCTCCTTCTCCTTCTCCTTCTCCTTCTCCTTCTCCTTCTCCTTCTCCTTCTCCTTCTCCTTCTCCTTCTCCTTCTCCTTCTCCTTCTCCTTCTCCTTCTCCTTCTCCTTCTCCTTCTCCTTCTCCTTCTCCTTCTTCTTCTTCTTCTTCTTCTTCTTCTACTTCTTCTTCAGCTTATTCTTCTGTTATTTCTTCTCTTTGGGCTTATTCTTCTGTTATTTCTGCTTTTTCCTGTTATTCTTCCATTTCTTCTATTCCTTCTAGGTCTTCATGTATTTCTACATCTCCTTCTTATTCTTCTTCATCTTCTTGTTTCTTCTGCATTTCTTGCTTTTTCAATTACTTCTTATTCTGCTATTTCTGCTTTCTTCAACTGAATCTTCTGTTATTTCTGCTTTTTTGGCTTATTTTTCTGCTATTTCTGCTGTTACGTCTTATTATTCTGTTATTTCTCCTTTTTGGCTCATTCTTCTCTTATTTCTGCTTTTTCTTCTTATTCTTCTGTTTCTTCTTCTTGTTCTTCTAGTTCTTCTTGTAGTTCTACATGTCCTTCTTCTTTTTCTTCAAATTCGTCTATTTCTTCTGCATATATTTTCAATTATTTCTTCTTCTGCTGCTGCTTCTGCTCCTTCTTCATCTGAATATACTGTTATTTCTGGTTATTCGGCTTATTCTTCTGTTATTTCTGCTTTTTCGGCTTATTCTTCTGTTATTTCTGGTTATTCGGCTTATTCTTCTGTTATTTCTGCTTTTTTGACTTCCTCTTCTGTTATTTTTGCTTTTTCCTCATATTTTACTCTTTCTACTTCTTGTTCTCCTTGTTCTTGTAGTCCTTTTGTTCTTCTTGTATTTCTATATATCCTTCTTCTTCTTCATCTTCTTCTGTTTATTCTGCAGCTGATTCTTCTGTTATTTCTGCTTTTTCGGGTTATTCTGTTATTTCTGCTTTTTGGGCTTATTCTTCTGTTATTTCTGCTTTTTCCTCTTATTCTTCTGTTTTTTCTTCTTGTTCTTCTATGGTTGTTGTTCTTGTAGTTCTACATCTCCTTCTCCTTCTCCTTCTCCTTCTCCTTCTCCTTCTCCTTCTCCTTCTCCTTCTCCTTCTCCTTCTCCTTCTCCTTCTCCTTCTCCTTCTCCTTCTCCTTCTCCTTCTCCTTCTCATTCTTCTTCTCCTTCTTCTTCATCTTCTTCTTCTTCTTCTTCTTCTTCTTCTTCTTCTTCTTCTTCTTCTTCTTCTTCTTCTTCTTCTTCTTCAGCTTATTCTTCTGTTATTTCTTCTCTTTGGGCTTATTCTTCTGTTATTTCTGCTTTTTCCTGTAATTCTTCCATTTCTTCTATTTCTTCTAGTTCTTCATGTAGTTCTACATCTCCTTCTTATTCTTCTTCATCTTCTTGTTTCTTCTGCATTTCTTGCTTTTTCAATTACTTCTTATTCTGCTATTTCTGCTTCTTCTTCAACTGAATCTTCTGTTATTTCTGCTTTTTTGGCTTATTCTTCTGCTATTTCTGCTGTTACGTCTTATTCTTCTGTTATTTCTGCTTTTTGGCTCATTTATCTCTTATTTCTGCTTTTTCTTCTTATTCTTCTGTTTCTTCTTCTTGTTCTTCTTGTTCTTCTTGTTCTTCTTGTAGTTCTACATGTCCTTCTTCTTTTTCTTCAAATTCGTCTATTTCTTCTGCCTATTTTTTTCAATTACTTCTTCTTCTGCTGCTGCTTCTGCTCCTTCTTCATCTGAATATACTGTTATTTTCCTTTTTCGGCTTATTCTTCTGTAATTTCTGCGTTTTCGGCTTATTCTTCTGTTATTTCTGGTTATTCGGCTTATTCTTCTGTTATTTCTGCTTTTTTGACTTCCTCTTCTGTTATTATTGCTTTTTCCTCATATTCTACTCTTTCTACTTCTTGTTCTCCTTGTTCTTGTAGTCCTTTTGTTCTTCTTGTATTTCTATATATCCTTCTTCTTCTTCATCTTCTTCTGTTTCTTCTGCAGCTGATTCTTCTGTTATTTCTGCTTTTTCGGGTTATTCTTCTGTTATTTCTGCTTTTTGGGCTTATTCTTCTGTTATTTCTGCTTTTTCCTCTTATTCTTCTGTTTTTTCTTCTTGTTCTTCTATTGTTGTTGTTCTTGTAGTTCTACATCTCCTTCTCCTTCTCCTTCTCCTTCTCCTTCTCCTTCTCCTTCTCCTTCTCCTTCTTCTTCTTCTTCTTCTTCTTCTTCTTCTTCTTCTTCTTCAGCTTATTCTTCTGTTATTTCTTATCTTTGGGCTTATTCTTCTGTTATTTCTGCTTTTTCCTGTTATTCTTCCATTTCTTCTATTTCTTCTAGGTCTTCATGTAGTTCTACATCTCCTTCTTATTCTTCTTCATCTTCTTGTTTCTTCTGCATTTCTTGCTTTTTCAATTACTTCTTATTCTGCTATTTCTGCTTCTTCTTCAACTGAATCTTCTGTTATTTCTGCTTTTTTGGCTTATTCTTCTGCTATTTCTGCTGTTACGTCTTATTCTTCTGTTATTTCTCCTTTTTGGCTCATTCTTCTCTTATTTCTGCTTTTTCTTCTTATTCTTCTGTTTCTTCTTCTTGTTCTTCTAGTTCTTCTTGTAGTTCTACATGTCATTCTTCTTTTTCTTCAAATTCGTCTATTTCTTCTGCATATATTTTCAATTAATTCTTCTTCTGCTGCTGCTTCTGCTCCTTCTTCATCCTAATATACTGTTATTTCTGGTTATTCGGCTTATTCTTCTGTTATTTCTGCTTTTTCGGCTTATTCTTCTGTTATTTCTGGTTATTCGGCTTATTCTTCTGTTATTTCTGCTTTTTCGACTTCCTCTTCTGTTATTTTTGCTTTTTCCTCATATTTTACTCTTTCTACTTCTTGTTCTCCTTGTTCTTGTAGTCCTTTTGTTCTTCTTGTATTTCTATATATCCTTCTTCTTCTTCATCTTCTTCTGTTTCTTCTGCAGCTGATTCTTCTGTTATTTCTGCTTTTTCGGGTTATTCTGTTATTTCTGCTTTTTGGGCTTATTCTTCTGTTATTTCTGCTTTTTCCTCTTATTCTTCTGTTTTTTCTTCTTGTTCTTCTATTGTTGTTGTTCTTGTAGTTCTACATCTCCTTCTCCTTCTCCTCTCCTTCTCCTTCTCCTTCTCCTTCTCCTTCTCCTTCTCCTTCTCCTTCTCCTTCTCCTTCTCCTTCTCCTTCTCCTTCTCCTTCTCCTTCTCCTTCTCCTTCTCCTTCTCCTTCTCCTTCTCCTTCTCCTTCTCCTTCTCCTTCTCCTTCTCCTTCTCCTTCTCCTTCTCCTTCTCCTTCTCCTTCTCCTTCTCCTTCTCCTTCTCCTTCTCCTTCTTCTTCTTCTTCTTCTTCTTCTTCTTCTTCTTCTTCTTCTTCTTCTTCTTCTTCTTCTTCTTCTTCTTCTTCTTCTTCTTCTTCTTCTTCTTCTTCTTCTTCTTCTTCTTCTTCTTCTTCAGCTTATTCTTCTGTTATTTCTTCTCTTTGGGCTTATTCTTCTGTTATTTCTGCTTTTTCCTGTTATTCTTCCATTTCTTCTGTTTCTTCTAGTTCTTCATGTAGTTCTACATCTCCTTCTTATTCTTCTTCATCTTCTTGTTTCTTCTGCATTTCTTGCTTTTTCAATTACTTCTTATTCTGCTATTTCTGCTTCTTCTTCAACTGAATCTTCTCTTATTTCTGCTTTTTTGGCTTATTCTTCTGCTATTTCTGCTGTTACGTCTAAATCTTCTGTTATTTCTGCTTTTTCGGCTTATTCTTCTGTTATTTCTGGTTATTTGGCTTATTCTTCTGTTATTTCTGCTTTTTTGACTTCCTCTTCTGTTATTTTTGCTTTTTCCTCATATTTTACTCTTTCTACTCTTGTTCTCCTTGTTCTTGTAGTCCTTTTGTTCTTCTTGTATTTCTATATATCCTTCTTCTTCTTCATCTTCTTCTGTTTCTTCTGCAGCTGATTCTTCTGTTATTTCTGCTTTTTCGGGTTATTCTGTTATTTCTGCTTTTTGGGCTTATTCTTCTGTTATTTCTGCTTTTTCCTCTTATTCTTCTGTTTTTTCTTCTTGTTCTTCTATTGTTGTTGTTCTTGTAGTTCTACATCTCCTTCTCCTTCTCCTTCTCCTTCTCCTTCTCCTTCTCCTTCTCCTTCTCCTTCTCCTTCTCCTTCTCCTTCTCCTTCTCCTTCTCCTTCTCCTTCTCCTTCTCCTTCTCCTTCTCCTTCTCCTTCTCCTTCTCCTTCTCCTTCTCCTTCTCCTTCTTCTTCTTCTTCTTCTTCTTCTTCTTCTTCTTCTTCTTCTTCTTCTTCTTCTTCTTCTTCTTCTTCTTCAGCTTATTCTTCTGTTATTTCTTCTCTTTGGGCTTATTGTTCTGTCATTTCTGCTTTTTCCTGTAATTCTTCCATTTCTTCTATTTCTTCTAGTTCTTCATGTAGTTCTACATCTCCTTCTTATTCTTCTTCATCTTCTTGTTTCTTCTGCATTTCTTGCTTTTTCAATTACTTCTTATTCTGCTATTTCTGCTTCTTCTTCAAATGAATCTTCTGTTATATCTGCTTTTTTGGCTTATTCTTCTGCTATTTCTGCTGTTACGTCTTATTCTTCTGTTATTTCTGCTTTTTGGCTAATTCTTCTCTTATTTCTGCTTTTTCTTCTTATTCTTCTGCTTCTTCTTCTTGTTCTTCTAGTTCTTCTTGTTCTTCTTGTAGTTCTACATGTCCTTCTTCTTTTTCTTCAAATTCGTATATTTCTTCTGCATATTTTTTTCAATTACTTCTTCTTCTGCTGCTGCTTCTGCTCCTTCTTCATCTGAATATACTGTTATTTTCCTTTTTCGGCTTATTCTTCTGTAATTTCTGCTTTTTCGGCTTATTCTTCTGTTATTTCTGGTTATTCGGCTTATTCTTCAGTTATTTCTGCTTTTTTGACTTCCTCTTCTGTTATTATTGCTTTTTCCTCATATTCTACTCTTTCTACTTCTTGTTCTCCTTGTTCTTGTAGTCCTTTTGTTCTTCTTGTATTTCTATATATCCTTCTTCTTCTTCATCTTCTTCTGTTACTTCTGCAGCTGATTCTTCTGTTATTTCTGCTTTTTCGGGTTATTCTTCTGTTATTTATGCTTTTTGGGCTTATTCTTCTGTTATTTCTGCTTTTTCCTCTTATTCTTCTGTTTTTTCTTCTTGTTCTTCTATTGTTGTTGTTCTTGTAGTTCTACATCTACTTCTCCTTCTCCTTCTCCTTCTCCTTCTCCTTCTCCTTCTCCTTCTCCTTCTCCTTCTCCTTCTCCTTCTTCTTCTTCTTCTTCTTCTTCTTCTACTTCTTCTTCAGCTTATTCTTCTGTTATTTCTTCTCTTTGGGCTTATTCTTCTGTTATTTCTGCTTTTTCCTGTTATTCTTCCATTTCTTCTATTCCTTCTAGGTCTTCATGTAGTTCTACATCTCCTTCTTATTCTTCTTCATCTTCTTGTTTCTTCTGCATTTCTTGCTTTTTCAATTACTTCTTATTCTGCTATTTCTACTTTCTTCAACTGAATCTTCTGTTATTTCTGCTTTTTTGGCTTATTCTTCTGCTATTTCTGCTGTTACGTCTTATTCTTCTGTTATTTCTCCTTTTTGGCTCATTCTTCTCTTATTTCTGCTTTTTCTTCTTATTCTTCTGTTTCTTCTTCTTGTTCTTCTAGTTCTTCTTGTAGTTCTACATGTCCTTCTTCTTTTTCTTCAAATTCGTCTATTTCTTCTGCATATATTTTCAATTAATTCTTCTTCTGCTGCTGCTTCTGCTCCTTCTTCATCTGAATATACTGTTATTTCTGGTTATTCGGCTTATTCTTCTGTTATTTCTGCTTTTTCGGCTTATTCTTCTGTTATTTCTGGTTATTCGGCTTATTCTTCTGTTATTTCTGCTTTTTTGACTTCCTCTTCTGTTATTTTTGCTTTTTCCTCATATTTTACTCTTTCTACTTCTTGTTCTCCTTGTTCTTGTAGTCCTTTTGTTCTTCTTGTATTTCTATATATCCTTCTTCTTCTTCATCTTCTTCTGTTTATTCTGCAGCTGATTCTTCTGTTATTTCTGCTTTTTCGGGTTATTCTGTTATTTCTGCTTTTTGGGCTTATTCTTCTGTTATTTCTGCTTTTTCCTCTTATTCTTCTGTTTTTTCTTCTTGTTCTTCTATGGTTGTTGTTCTTGTAGTTCTACATCTCCTTCTCCTTCTCCTTCTCCTTCTCCTTCTCCTTCTCCTTCTCCTTCTCCTTCTCCTTCTCCTTCTCCTTCTCCTTCTCCTTCTCCTTCTCCTTCTCCTTCTCCTTCTCCTTCTCCTTCTCCTTCTCCTTCTCCTTCTCCTTCTCCTTCTTCTTCTTCTTCATCTTCTTCTTCTTCTTCTTCTTCTTCTTCTTCTTCTTCTTCTTCTTCAGCTTATTCTTCTGTTATTTCTTCTCTTTGGGCTTATTCTTCTGTTATTTCTGCTTTTTCCTGTAATTCATCCATTTCTTCTGTTTCTTCTAGTTCTTCATGTAGTTCTACATCTCCTTCTTATTCTTCTTCATCTTCTTGTTTCTTCTGCATTTCTTGCTTTTTCAATTACTTCTTATTCTGCTATTTCTGCTTCTTCTTCAACTGAATCTTCTGTTATTTCTGCTTTTTTGGCTTATTCTTCTGCTATTTCTGCTGTTACGTCTTATTCTTCTGTTATTTCTGCTTTTTGGCTCATTTATCTCTTATTTCTGCTTTTTCTTCTTATTCTTCTGTTTCTTCTTCTTGTTCTTCTAGTTCTTCTTGTTCTTCTTGTAGTTCTACATGTCCTTCTTCTTTTTCTTCAAATTCGTCTATTTCTTCTGCCTATTTTTTTCAATTACTTCTTCTTCTGCTGCTGCTTCTGCTCCTTCTTCATCTTAATATACTGTTATTTTCCTTTTTCGGCTTATTCTTCTGTAATTTCTGCGTTTTCGGCTTATTCTTCTGTTATTTCTGGTTATTCGGCTTATTCTTCTGTTATTTCTGCTTTTTTGACTTCCTCTTCTGTTATTATTGCTTTTTCCTCATATTCTACTCTTTCTACTTCTTGTTCTCCTTGTTCTTGTAGTCCTTTTGTTCTTCTTGTATTTCTATATATCCTTCTTCTTCTTCATCTTCTTCTGTTTCTTCTGCAGCTGATTCTTCTGTTATTTCTGCTTTTTCGGGTTATTCTTCTGTTATTTCTGCTTTTTGGGCTTATTCTTCTGTTATTTCTGCTTTTTCCTCTTATTCTTCTGTTTTTTCTTCTTGTTCTTCTATTGTTGTTGTTCTTGTAGTTCTACATCTCCTTCTCCTTCTCCTTCTCCTTCTCCTTCTCCTTCTCCTTCTCCTTCTCCTTCTCCTTCTCCTTCTCCTTCTCCTTCTCCTTCTCCTTCTCCTTCTCCTTCTCCTTCTCCTTCTCCTTCTCCTTCTCCTTCTCCTTCTCCTTCTCCTTCTCCTTCTCCTTCTTCTTCTTCTTCTTCTTCTTCTTCTACTTCTTCTTCAGCTTATTCTTCTGTTATTTCTTCTCTTTGGGCTTATTCTTCTGTTATTTCTGCTTTTTCCTGTTATTCTTCCATTTCTTCTATTCCTTCTAGGTCTTCATGTATTTCTACATCTCCTTCTTATTCTTCTTCATCTTCTTGTTTCTTCTGCATTTCTTGCTTTTTCAATTACTTCTTATTCTGCTATTTCTGCTTTCTTCAACTGAATCTTCTGTTATTTCTGCTTTTTTGGCTTATTTTTCTGCTATTTCTGCTGTTACGTCTTATTATTCTGTTATTTCTCCTTTTTGGCTCATTCTTCTCTTATTTCTGCTTTTTCTTCTTATTCTTCTGTTTCTTCTTCTTGTTCTTCTAGTTCTTCTTGTAGTTCTACATGTCCTTCTTCTTTTTCTTCAAATTCGTCTATTTCTTCTGCATATATTTTCAATTATTTCTTCTTCTGCTGCTGCTTCTGCTCCTTCTTCATCTGAATATACTGTTATTTCTGGTTATTCGGCTTATTCTTCTGTTATTTCTGCTTTTTCGGCTTATTCTTCTGTTATTTCTGGTTATTCGGCTTATTCTTCTGTTATTTCTGCTTTTTTGACTTCCTCTTCTGTTATTTTTGCTTTTTCCTCATATTTTACTCTTTCTACTTCTTGTTCTCCTTGTTCTTGTAGTCCTTTTGTTCTTCTTGTATTTCTATATATCCTTCTTCTTCTTCATCTTCTTCTGTTTATTCTGCAGCTGATTCTTCTGTTATTTCTGCTTTTTCGGGTTATTCTGTTATTTCTGCTTTTTGGGCTTATTCTTCTGTTATTTCTGCTTTTTCCTCTTATTCTTCTGGTTTTTCTTCTTGTTCTTCTATGGTTGTTGTTCTTGTAGTTCTACATCTCCTTCTCCTTCTCCTTCTCCTTCTCCTTCTCCTTCTCCTTCTCCTTCTCCTTCTCCTTCTCCTTCTCCTTCTCCTTCTCCTTCTCCTTCTCCTTCTCCTTCTCCTTCTCCTTCTCCTTCTCATTCTTCTTCTCCTTCTTCTTCATCTTCTTCTTCTTCTTCTTCTTCTTCTTCTTCTTCTTCTTCTTCTTCTTCTTCTTCTTCTTCTTCTTCTTCTTCTTCTTCTTCTTCAGCTTATTCTTCTGTTATTTCTTCTCTTTGGGCTTATTCTTCTGTTATTTCTGCTTTTTCCTGTAATTCTTCCATTTCTTCTATTTCTTCTAGTTCTTCATGTAGTTCTACATCTCCTTCTTATTCTTCTTCATCTTCTTGTTTCTTCTGCATTTCTTGCTTTTTCAATTACTTCTTATTCTGCTATTTCTGCTTCTTCTTCAACTGAATCTTCTGTTATTTCTGCTTTTTTGGCTTATTCTTCTGCTATTTCTGCTGTTACGTCTTATTCTTCTGTTATTTCTGCTTTTTGGCTCATTTATCTCTTATTTCTGCTTTTTCTTCTTATTCTTCTGTTTCTTCTTATTGTTCTTCTTGTTCTTCTTGTTCTTCTTGTAGTTCTACATGTCCTTCTTCTTTTTCTTCAAATTCGTCTATTTCTTCTGCCTATTTTTTTCAATTACTTCTTCTTCTGCTGCTGCTTCTGCTCCTTCTTCATCTGAATATACTGTTATTTTCCTTTTTCGGCTTATTCTTCTGTAATTTCTGCGTTTTCGGCTTATTCTTCTGTTATTTCTGGTTATTCGGCTTATTCTTCTGTTATTTCTGCTTTTTTGACTTCCTCTTCTGTTATTATTGCTTTTTCCTCATATTCTACTCTTTCTACTTCTTGTTCTCCTTGTTCTTGTAGTCCTTTTGTTCTTCTTGTATTTCTATATATCCTTCTTCTTCTTCATCTTCTTCTGTTTCTTCTGCAGCTGATTCTTCTGTTATTTCTGCTTTTTCGGGTTATTCTTCTGTTATTTCTGCTTTTTGGGCTTATTCTTCTGTTATTTCTGCTTTTTCCTCTTATTCTTCTGTTTTTTCTTCTTGTTCTTCTATTGTTGTTGTTCTTGTAGTTCTACATCTCCTTCTCCTTCTCCTTCTCCTTCTCCTTCTCCTTCTCCTTCTCCTTCTCCTTCTCCTTCTCCTTCTCCTTCTCCTTCTCCTTCTCCTTCTCCTTCTCCTTCTCCTTCTCCTTCTCCTTCTCCTTCTCCTTCTCCTTCTCCTTCTCCTTCTCCTTCTCCTTCTTCTTCTTCTTCTTCTTCTTCTTCTTCTTCTTCTTCTTCTTCTTCAGCTTATTCTTCTGTTATTTCTTCTCTTTGGGCTTATTCTTCTGTTATTTCTGCTTTTTCCTGTTATTCTTCCATTTCTTCTATTCCTTCTAGGTCTTCATGTAGTTCTACATCTCCTTCTTATTCTTCTTCATCTTCTTGTTTCTTCTGCATTTCTTGCTTTTTCAATTACTTCTTATTCTGCTATTTCTACTTTCTTCAACTGAATCTTCTGTTATTTCTGCTTTTTTGGCTTATTCTTCTGCTATTTCTGCTGTTACGTCTTATTCTTCTGTTATTTCTCCTTTTTGGCTCATTCTTCTCTTATTTCTGCTTTTTCTTCTTATTCTTCTGTTTCTTCTTCTTGTTCTTCTAGTTCTTCTTGTAGTTCTACATGTCCTTCTTCTTTTTCTTCAAATTCGTCTATTTCTTCTGCATATATTTTCAATTAATTCTTCTTCTGCTGCTGCTTCTGCTCCTTCTTCATCTGAATATACTGTTATTTCTGGTTATTCGGCTTATTCTTCTGTTATTTCTGCTTTTTTCGGCTTATTCTTCTGTTATTTCTGGTTATTCGGCTTATTCTTCTGTTATTTCCTGCTTTTTTGACTTCCCTCTTCTGTTATTTTTGCTTTTTCCTCATATTTTACTCTTTCTACTTCTTGTTCTCCTTGTTCTTGTAGTCCTTTTGTTCTTCTTGTATTTCTATATATCCTTCTTCTTCTTCATCTTCTTCTGTTGTATTCTGCAGCTGATTCTTCTGTTATTTCTCTGCTTTTTCGGGTTATTCTGTTATTTCTGCTTTTTGGGCTTATTCTTCTGTTATTTCTGCTTTTTCCTCTTATTCTTCTGTTTTTTCTTCTTGTTCTTCTATGGTTGTTGTTCTTGTAGTTCTACATCTCCTTCTCCTTCTCCTTCTCCTTCTCCTTCTCCTTCTCCTTCTCCTTCTCCTTCTCCTTCTCCTTCTCCTTCTCCTTCTCCTTCTCCTTCTCCTTCTCCTTCTCCTTCTCCTTCTCCTTCTCCTTCTCCTTCTCCTTCTCCTTCTTCTTCTTCTTCTTCTTCATCTTCTTCTTCTTCTTCTTCTTCTTCTTCTTTCTTCTTCTTCTTCTTCTTCTTCTTCTTCTTCTTCTTCTTCTTTAGCTTATTCTTCTGTTATTTCTTCTCTTTGTGGGCTTATTCTTCTGTTATTTCTGCTTTTTCCTGTAATTCTTCCATTTCTTCTATTTCTTCTAGTTCTTCATGTAGTTCTACATCTCCTTCTTATTCTTCTTCTCATCTTCTTGTTTCTTCTGCATTTCTTGCTTTTTCAATTACTTCTTATTCTGCTATTTCTGCTTCTTCTTCAACTGAATCTTCTGTTATTTCTGCTTTTTTGGCTTATTCTTCTGCTATTTCTGCTGTTACGTCTTATTCTTCTGTTATTTCTGCTTTTTGGCTCATTTATCTCTTATTTCTGCTTTTTCTTCTTATTCTTCTGTTTCTTCTTCTTGTTCTTCTAGTTCTTCTTGTTCTTCTTGTAGTTCTACATGTCCTTCTTCTTTTTCTTCAAATTCGTCTATTTCTTCTGCCTATTTTTTTCAATTACTTCTTCTTCTGCTGCTGCTTCTGCTCCTTCTTCATCTTAATATACTGTTATTTTCCCTTTTTCGGCTTATTCTTCTGTAATTTCTGCGTTTTCGGCTTATTCTTCTGTTATTTCTGGTTATTCGGCTTATTCTTCTGTTATTTCTGCTTTTTTGACTTCCTCTTCTGTTATTATTGCTTTTCCTCATATTCTACTCTTTCTACTTCTTGTTCTCCTTGTTCTTGTAGTCCTTTTGTTCTTCTTGTATTTCTATATATCCTTCTTCTTCTTCATCTTCTTCTGTTTCTTCTGCAGCTGATTCTTCTGTTATTTCTGCTTTTCGGGTTATTCTTCTGTTATTTCTGCTTTTTGGGCTTATTCTTCTGTTATTTCTGCTTTTTCCTCTCTATTCTTCTGTTTTTTTCTTCTTGTTCTTCTATTGTTGTTGTTCTTGTAGTTCTACATCTCCTTCTCCTTCTCCTTCTCCTTCTCCTTCTCCTTCTCCTTCTCCTTCTCCTTCTCCTTCTCCTTCTCCTTCTCCTTCTCCTTCTCCTTCTCCTTCTCCTTCTCCTTCCTCCTTCTCCTTCTCCTTCTCCTTCTCCTTCTCCTTCTCCTTCTCCTTCTCCTTCTCCTTCTCCTTTTCCTTCTCCTTCTCCTTCTCCTTCTCCTTCTCCTTCTCCTTCTTCTTCTTCTTCTTCTTCTTCTTCTACTTCTTCTTCAGCTTATTCTTCTGTTATTTCTTCTCTTTGGGGCTTATTCTTCTGTTATTTCTGCTTTTTCCTGTTATTCTTCCATTTCTTCTATTCCTTCTAGGTCTTCATGTATTTCTACATCTCCTTCTTATTCTTCTTCATCTTCTTGTTTCTTCTGCATTTCTTGCTTTTTCAATTACTTCTTATTCTGCTATTTCTGCTTTCTTCAACTGAATCTTCTGTTATTTCTGCTTTTTTGGCTTATTTTTCTGCTATTTCTGCTGTTACGTCTTATTATTCTGTTATTTCTCCTTTTTGGCTCATTCTTCTCTTATTTCTGCTTTTTCTTCTTATTCTTCTGTTTCTTCTTCTTGTTCTTCTAGTTCTTCTTGTAGTTCTACATGTCCTTCTTCTTTTTCTTCAAATTCGTCTATTTCTTCTGCATATATTTTCAATTATTTCTTCTTCTGGCTGCTGCTTCTGCTCCTTCTTCATCTGAATATACTGTTATTTCTGGTTATTCGGCTTATTCTTCTGTTATTTCTGCTTTTTCGGCTTATTCTTCTGTTATTTCTGGTTATTCGGCTTATTCTTCTGTTATTTCTGCTTTTTTGACTTCCTCTTCTGTTATTTTTGCTTTTTCCTCATATTTTACTCTTTCTTTCTACTTCTTGTTCTCCTTGTTCTTGTAGTCCTTTTGTTCTTCTTGTATTTCTATATATCCTTCTTCTTCTTCATCTTCTTCTGTTTATTCTGCAGCTGATTCTTCTGTTATTTCTGCTTTTTCGGGTTATTCTGTTATTTCTGCTTTTTGGGCTTATTCTTCTGTTATTTCTGCTTTTTCCTCTTATTCTTCTGTTTTTTCTTCTTGTTCTTCTATGGTTGTTGTTCTTGTAGTTCTACCTTCTCCTTCTCCTTCTCCTTCTCCTTCTCCTTCTCCTTCTCCTTCTCCTTCTCCTTCTCCTTCTCCTTCTCCTTCTCCTTCTCCTTCTCCTTCTCATTCTTCTTCTCCTTCTTCTTCATCTTCTTCTTCTTCTTCTTCTTCTTCTTCTTCTTCTTCTTCTTCTTCTTCTTCTTCTTCTTCTTCTTCTTCAGCTTATTCTTCTGTTATTTCTTCTCTTTGGGCTTATTCTTCTGTTATTTCTGCTTTTTCCTGTAATTCTTCCATTTCTTCTATTTCTTCTAGTTCTTCATGTAGTTCTACATCTCCTTCTTATTCTTCTTCATCTTCTTGTTTCTTCTGCATTTCTTGCTTTTTCAATTACTTCTTATTCTGCTATTTCTGCTTCTTCTTCAACTGAATCTTCTGTTATTTCTGCTTTTTTGGCTTATTCTTCTGCTATTTCTGCTGTTACGTCTTATTCTTCTGTTATTTCTGCTTTTTGGCTCATTTATCTCTTATTTCTGCTTTTTCTTCTTATTCTTCTGTTTCTTCTTCTTGTTCTTCTAGTTCTTCTTGTTCTTCTTGTAGTTCTACATGTCCTTCTTCTTTTTCTTCAAATTCGTCTATTTCTTCTGCCTATTTTTTTCAATTACTTCTTCTTCTGCTGCTGCTTCTGCTCCTTCTTCATCTGAATATACTGTTATTTTCATTTTTCGGCTTATTCTTCTGTAATTTCTGCGTTTTCGGCTTATTCTTCTGTTATTTCTGGTTATTCGGCTTATTCTTCTGTTATTTCTGCTTTTTTGACTTCCTCTTCTGTTATTATTGCTTTTTCCTCATATTCTACTCTTTCTACTTCTTGTTCTCCTTGTTCTTGTAGTCCTTTTGTTCTTCTTGTATTTCTATATATCCTTCTTCTTCTTCATCTTCTTCTGTTTCTTCTGCAGCTGATTCTTCTGTTATTTCTGCTTTTTCGGGTTATTCTTCTGTTATTTCTGCTTTTTGGGCTTATTCTTCTGTTATTTCTGCTTTTTCCTCTTATTCTTCTGTTTTTTCTTCTTGTTCTTCTATTGTTGTTGTTCTTGTAGTTCTACATCTCCTTCTCCTTCTCCTTCTCCTTCTCCTTCTCCTTCTCCTTCTCCTTCTCCTTCTCCTTCTCCTTCTACTTCTCCTTCTCCTTCTCCTTCTCCTTCTCCTTCTCCTTCTCCTTCTCCTTCTCCTTCTCCTTCTCCTTCTCCTTCTCCTTCTCCTTCTCCTTCTCCTTCTCCTTCTTCTTCTTCTTCTTCTTCTTCTTCTTCTTCAGCTTATTCTTCTGTTATTTCTTCTCTTTGGGCTTATTCTTCTGTTATTTCTGCTTTTTCCTGTTATTCTTCCATTTCTTCTATTCCTTCTAGGTCTTCATGTAGTTCTACATCTCCTTCTTATTCTTCTTCATCTTCTTGTTTCTTCTGCATTTCTTGCTTTTTCAATTACTTCTTATTCTGCTATTTCTACTTTCTTCAACTGAATCTTCTGTTATTTCTGCTTTTTTGGCTTATTCTTCTGCTATTTCTGCTGTTACGTCTTATTCTTCTGTTATTTCTCCTTTTTGGCTCATTCTTCTCTTATTTCTGCTTTTTCTTCTTATTCTTCTGTTTCTTCTTCTTGTTCTTCTAGTTCTTCTTGTAGTTCTACATGTCCTTCTTCTTTTTCTTCAAATTCGTCTATTTCTTCTGCATATATTTTCAATTAATTCTTCTTCTGCTGCTGCTTCTGCTCCTTCTTCATCTGAATATACTGTTATTTCTGGTTATTCGGCTTATTCTTCTGTTATTTCTGCTTTTTCGGCTTATTCTTCTGTTATTTCTGGTTATTCGGCTTATTCTTCTGTTATTTCTGCTTTTTTGACTTCCTCTTCTGTTATTTTTGCTTTTTCCTCATATTTTACTCTTTCTACTTCTTGTTCTCCTTGTTCTTGTAGTCCTTTTGTTCTTCTTGTATTTCTATATATCCTTCTTCTTCTTCATCTTCTTCTGTTTATTCTGCAGCTGATTCTTCTGTTATTTCTGCTTTTTCGGGTTATTCTGTTATTTCTGCTTTTTGGGCTTATTCTTCTGTTATTTCTGCTTTTTCCTCTTATTCTTCTGTTTTTTCTTCTTGTTCTTCTATGGTTGTTGTTCTTGTAGTTCTACATCTCCTTCTCCTTCTCCTTCTCCTTCTCCTTCTCCTTCTCCTTCTCCTTCTCCTTCTCCTTCTCCTTCTCCTTCTCCTTCTCCTTCTCCTTCTCCTTCTCCTTCTTCTTCTTCTTCTTCATCTTCTTCTTCTTCTTCTTCTTCTTCTTCTTCTTCTTCTTCAGCTTATTCTTCTGTTATTTCTTCTCTTTGGGCTTATTCTTCTGTTATTTCTGCTTTTTCCTGTAATTCTTCCATTTCTTCTATTTCTTCTAGTTCTTCATGTAGTTCTACATCTCCTTCTTATTCTTCTTCATCTTCTTGTTTCTTCTGCATTTCTTGCTTTTTCAATTACTTCTTATTCTGCTATTTCTGCTTCTTCTTCAACTGAATCTTCTGTTATTTCTGCTTTTTTGGCTTATTCTTCTGCTATTTCTGCTGTTACGTCTTATTCTTCTGTTATTTCTGCTTTTTGGCTCATTTATCTCTTATTTCTGCTTTTTCTTCTTATTCTTCTGTTTCTTCTTCTTGTTCTTCTAGTTCTTCTTGTTCTTCTTGTAGTTCTACATGTCCTTCTTCTTTTTCTTCAAATTCGTCTATTTCTTCTGCCTATTTTTTTCAATTACTTCTTCTTCTGCTGCTGCTTCTGCTCCTTCTTCATCTTAATATACTGTTATTTTCCTTTTTCGGCTTATTCTTCTGTAATTTCTGCGTTTTCGGCTTATTCTTCTGTTATTTCTGGTTATTCGGCTTATTCTTCTGTTATTTCTGCTTTTTTGACTTCCTCTTCTGTTATTATTGCTTTTTCCTCATATTCTACTCTTTCTACTTCTTGTTCTC
>NW_028167718.1:0-21937 GCF_964194135.1 Talpa europaea
GGGTACAGAACAGGCAGAACAATTGAAATACACTGCTGAGGGGAGCAGGGGGCTAGTTAGGAGAGGTCTGCTGTGCCATGTGGGTTTCTCCCTGGCCAGCCGGGGATCAAACTCATGCCTCAGAGGCTGTGGGTTGCTTCACAGTGCGATGCCCAACCACTTGCTCCACCAGGGAGGCCCAGTGAATCTATCTTAAAAATGTTATTCCAGGACAGTTTGAATCTCCTCTCTCTTTTTTTTTTTTTTTTAAAGATTGATTTATTTATACAAGCACTGGGTACAGTCAGAAGCGGGAGTGTGAGAGAATTCACCAGAGCCAGAGTGGAGAGCAGAGCAGGCAGACTGATGAAGTACACTGCTGAGGGGAGCAGTGGGCGGCAGAAGTGGTCTGCACACCATGTAGGACCCTCGCTCAGCAGCTAGGGATTGAACCAGCGGGCAGCTTCGCAACCCAGTGCTCAACTGCTGCACCACCGGGGAGGCCCTGAATCTCCTCTCTTTTGTTGATTTTACATGACTTAATTTTTAGCCCTAAATAATTTCATCTAGTTAACCTGATTACTAGATTTTTAGATAAGGATATTTGAAACTTTATAACTTAGTGTTATTGTTATAAAAATTGCTTGTCATAATTCTCCCAGTAGAAATATTAATGAGTTTATTTTTTTGAAGATTACAATTTCAATTCAAGTGGTCTTCAAGTATCACTACACTTAGCACAGTTTGGCTACTGGTGAATTAATTTTCTTGACATGGTCTTTGACACTATCACTGGAGGGCACCCTGAAACAAACTATCCTTCACAGTTTTAGATTTTCTGCTCTCCACAAAGGCCTACAAGTGAAATGAGGAAGCTGCAGGAGGTGAAGGGTACTATCATTCACAGACTGACTACAAATAAATATTGGGTTCTGCTTCTGCTTGAGGAGGTGTGTGGAAGCCCACATGGGTAGATCTCAACACCAGTGCTTTTGTAACAGTATTAGAGGCTTTCTTTTCCCTGGAGCTGTTTAGTTCTCTTTAGTCACCCACCAGGCACCTCTCCTGTTCTCCCCTAGAAATTGTTGCTCCAAGTAAATCTTCAGTGCCAAAGGTTTAACTCTCAGAGGTACTGAGTGAAATGTGTAAGGATAGTGAAAGGAAATGCTTGACATTATCCCTGAAGCCGCCTCCATCACTGCCCGCCCTCCCTGCTTTGAATTACTTATTAGGAACCCTCCCGGAAACATGGGCTTCTTTACCACAATTTTAAACCCCTAATTATAAACAGTAGGTATGCGCCAACACATTTTGAGTGTTAAAACATTGTTTTATGGGAAATTCATGTTATGGCAACATTTTTTTTTAAGTGCAAATTATTTAGGCCAAAATGAAATATTAAGGATTTGGGTTTGGCAATCTTCGCAGGACCATTGAGAAGCTAAGAGAAGTCAATACTGAACGTCTTGTGGAGGAAAACACATCCTGAACATGTATTCAACGCTCCTCCTCTGAGGCCATGCCTACCGCTATCTTCTTCAACAAGTCCACTCAATTGTCCTAATAATCATTTCATGCTTGATCGTTATCTTAGCACAAGGAAGAATTCAACAACTTTTCCTACCTTCAACCCATGGTCTTAAAATGAAAGCATAGACACTTAACTATGACAAGGTTAGTTATATTACCTTTCTTTTTTTTAAGATTTATTTATTTATTTATACAAGCACTGGGTAGAGTCAGAAGTGTGGGAGGGTGAGAGAATTCACCAGAGCCGGAGTGGGGAACCGAACAGGCAGACTGACGAAATACACTGCTGAGGAGAGCAGCAGGTGCGACAGGAGAGGACTGTTGTGACATATGGGACCCTCGCTGGCAGCCAGGGATCAAACCAGTGCTGCAGAGGCTGCGGGCAGCTTCGCAGCCCAGGGCTCAACCTCTGTGCCACGAGGGAGGCCCTATATTACTTTTTGACAAATTTTATATCACCTTGGGTTTCAAATTTCTGGTGCAATATTCATTTATACTTTGACAAAATTCTTAGTCGTTCAACTAACTTATTTATACACGCTAAGTAAATGTCAGTTACTTGTCCTAATAAAGTAGACAGAAAATTTAAAATTGTAAGTGCCTGGCTCTTGCATTTTCAGAATCACTGATGTTATTGAATTAGATGTAACTAAATCAACACATTTAAAATTTCTTGAAAATCTGGGTTTAATCAGATTTTAGAAATTAAATATTATTGCTTGATGACCAGAAGTATACTGTGAGATACTTTGGCTTACTTTATGATTGATTTCAGTTTGACTGTGGTTCATAAGAATTTTAAAGTTTCTCTGTACATTACCTGCCTCATTTTTCCACCATGTGCTAAGTTTATGACTGACATCCAAACGGATGTTTATCATTTACAGTAACTCCTCTTTATGAATTAAGCATAAATTAATTACTAAAAATTAATTTCTATTGTCACTATCTTACATAAGAGTATCCTTAACTACAATTTTATCTTTTAACATTTTTATCTCTTTTTATAAAATATGGACCACTTTCCAAAGAGTCCAATCAAACAAATATTTAAATGTTTAAAATCCAGTTAACTTATGTTTCTATAACTTGCAATCACTGAATGACCACTAAGAGAACAAGGTAAAAGTATCTGTTAATACCAGCTAGTTTTATTGGCTATCATTGTTATTAAAATTTCTACTTCAATCAATGCACATTAATTTATGGTTTTGATGGTGTTTTCATGTTCTTCTTAATGCACGTAAAAGCAAAAACGGCTCATTTTAAAAGAAGTCTCACATGATTTTTTGCATTTGGGTTCTTGTCATAATAAATCATGGAACACTAAAGTTAAGAATTCTTAGACAGCTTTCCAGCCAAATGGGTGTTAAACTTCAAAGTTGTGAAATTGTATTATTTGATGTAGAAAGAAAATGAAAGTCAAATATGGCTTTAAATTGTTAAATCTTCTTTTTCTCATGAAAATTAAAAAAAATCAGATAATGTATCATTTTATAAGGTGGCGTATATATACAGAAGCAATGTTAGAGAAGATTTTTGAGGAAATTTCTTCCTTTGCCTGTTTTGGGGAAAAAAAGTTGTTTTTAATATTTTTAGATAAGTGAAAAAGCAGTTTATTTTAAGTTTAATGTCGTGGTTCAAGTCCATGGTCCTCTTGTGGGGCACTGGTTTGCCCAATTGTGCTAGTCTTAGTAAGAAGGATCAAAAACCACTACTCTATCAAGATACGGAAAGACATGTCTCCATAATGACTTCAAATGTCTCAAAAAAGTTGTCTAAGGGTTACTTTGGAAGAGTTCTTTGTATACCTGATTATCAATCCCTCATCAGTTGCATGCTGTGTGGATATTTTATCCATTCTGTGGGATGTCTTTTTCCTCTACTAATATGTTCTTTTGCTGTGGGAAAGGTTTTTCATTTGATGTCATCTCATCTGTTTATTTGGTTTTTATTTCCCTTGCCTTAAGGGTTTAGTCTCCAAAGACATCTATGTTAGTGATGCCTTGAAACCTATCAACAATGCTTACCTCTATATTATTTTATTGCTCATCCTTTATGAGCTTATCATTGTACTTGGAGTTAGAGAGTGGGTCTAAGGTCTTTCTTCCCCACGTGTCTGTCTGATTTTCCTGCCCCACTTGTTAAAGAGATGTCCTTTTCCCCATTGTATGGTTGTAGCGTTTTTGTCATAAATCGGGAATTGATATGTGTAGCTGGATTGCTACGCCTCTGATTCCGTTCCATAGCTTTGTGTCTGCTTTTATTCCTATACACTATTGTGTTAATTACTAAATCATAGTGTTTAAAATCAGGTAACTTGCCTCCATGTTTCTTCTTTCGTCAGGATTGCTTTAGCTCTATTTATTTGTGGCTCCACCCTTCCTTCACTTCTTTCGTCCCTGTGGAAATAGCAACCTGCACACAGGGACTTTTCTCAGAAAAGATGGGCTTCATCAGCTTCTTGTGTTTCTAGTAATAAGGTCCAAAACAAAACAAAAACCTATACTCATCGACTTGTCCTCGGCCCAGCAATAGCTGTCACTTGATAGGTGACATTTAAATCTATACTCATTTAGTTTGTCATGGGTTTATCTTTTGCCCCCAGGGGAAGTTCCAGTATCCTCAGCATGGAATAAAAGCAGCCAAATAAATTTGGATCCTGCCAACTTACATATCCTTGTCTCCCACTACTTCCTTTGCTGCCCCTTTACTTTAGCATCTGACCGACCGAGACTATGTATAAAGCCACAGTGCATTACCTTCTCTGCAGCCCTTTGCCTCCGCATCTCTTCTCTGTCTGGCATATCCTTGGCTTGCCCTTCAGGTATCAGTTTATATATCACCTCCACCAAAAAGCTGGCAAATAGTGACACAAAACCGTGAAGTTCCTTGTGTGTTCCAGTAGCACCCTGTTCATACCTGTCATGCTGCATACATGATCATTGAGGAGCAAACCGTGCCATCTCTGTATTGTCATTCCAGTGGTTGTCACAGTACCTTAGCACATGCTTGCTGAATAAATGAGAAATGAGGAAATTGGAAGCTCTGATACTTAGCCACAATAACCATTGATTCAATGTGCAATGGACAAATTATATTTGTCGTCTTTTATTTTGGAATGTAGTGGCACATAAATAATGTTTCATTTGAATTCTGATGAAGGGCTCCACTTTTTTTTTTTCTTTTTACCAGATTATCTTAGTCATCGACAAAGTTTTTTGTTTTTTTTTTTAAGATTTATTTATGCATTCACAAACTGGGGTACAAGCCAGAGGTTTGGGTATTAGGAAGATTCACCAGAGAGAGAGTGGGGAACAGAACAGGCAACAGGAAGATTGACTGAAACACACTGCTGAGGGGAGCAGCAGACGAGTCAGGAGAAGTCTGCTGTGCCATGTGGGTAGCTCCCTGGCCGTGGTTCAAACTCGTGCTGCAGTGGCTGCGGATAGCTTCATAGGTTGCGTCTTAACTCCTTGTGCCAACCAGGGAAGCCCTGACAAAGTATTTTTGATAAAGAATGTAATTCTTCGTTTTTTTTCCTGGCTGCTGCTGAAGTTGAATCTGGATCATATTGAGCTTCTGTAGGAATTTACAGATGCATCCATGAAATCAAGATGCACTCTTGAAGCATCCCAACAAAATGTAGAGATTTTGAAGAAAAAGTACATGACCTGAATGATAAAATAATACAACTTGACTTACTGGGCTATTTACATTACATTTTAATTGTTTCCTATACTTGTGTAAATTTTTATTAGAGGACAATATCTCCATATCATTCTCATTTAAGTTTAGATAGTACTTTACATTTTGTTTCTTGGCATCTAACTGAACTCTAAGTTGATTTAGTGAATGAAAATTAGCACTATGAGTTTTACACATAACACATTGCCCAAATACCAACTGTTCCAACAGCACTCAAACAACTCAGTTGTGATTCATCTCTTAGTAGTGTTTTTATATTTTGACTGTTTATAACATAATTTTGACACCCAGCTGCTGTGACTATTGTCAGGATTTGGATGTTTTACAATTGTTATAATGCCATAAAACTTATTATATATAGTTGTAATGTAAACATGGATTCCTAGATCTTCCCTCATGGCAAAGTAGGATTTGCTTTTCTCCTGTTCTTGCTATTTTTTACTTTAGGTTTACTTTTTTGGAAACAGTCTTAAAATTAAAGTTCCAAGTTGTTGTAGAAAAATATTTTTTTGACCCTGAACCATTTGAGAGTAAATTGCTAACATGTTATCTCCCCAATCATTTAGTGTATATTTCCTACAACTCAGTTCATTCTGTATAACTACATGTAGCCTTTCCTATAAGAAAATTAACACTAGTAATTCTGTTATTTAATCCTCATATTCATTTCAAGTTTTGTTCATCCATAGTATCTTTCATAGCAAAAACAAAAACACCCTGTCCATATCCATAAATTGCCTTAGTTGTCATGTCTCTTAGTCTCCTTCAACTAGGAACAGTTCTTCAGTCTTCCCTTGACTTTCTTGGCCTTAAATCTTTAAAGAGTAAATTCTAGTAATGTAGAACATACCTTAGTATGGATTCTTATGTGTCTTTATGGTGAGATTCAGATCATACATTTTTAGCAAGAGTATTAAAGAAGTATTACAGGCCATCATAGGACCTACAATTTTTGTATGTCACCCAATGGTGATGTCAGCATTGGACAGTGAAGGTGGTATCTGCTGAGATTCTCCTCTATAATGCCACTTTATAATTTAAATAGTATTTCATGGGGAAGTACTTTGAGACAATGTAAATAGCTCTGCCCTTCATCATACATTTTGATTTTTTGAATCTTAAAAATATTTTATTGTGATTTTTTAAAAGAACATTAGCACGGGTACAAAAGTTCAGTTGCCATTTACTCATGAAAATAACCTTTAATTTCCTCAATTAAGATGGAATGTGTTTTTCCACCACAGACATGAGAGGATTCAGAAAAGCCTGAAAATCACTTACTCTACACATGACATTTGATATATTTGCCAAATTATGCACTGTATCCCATGGAGTTTATTCTTGGACATCCCCATTCTGTGCTACCTACCTGAGCATCCTCTAATGCCCTTCACAGTTTCATTGACCATCCTCTGTGATACCTGACTTTTTGCACTTTGGGATGAATAATCTTGTATACTGTAACAAAAGAGTTGTAGTGTACATGCTTGTAGCTCCATGTGCAGGACTCTGGGAAACAGAGTACATTATTCTGCCACTACAGCACTTGGGGATCAGAGCTGGGTGTGTGACTAGAGTCAGTGACCTGGTGACTGCAGACACCAGCTGGCCTCAGGCCATGAGGAGTGTGTGCCTGTGACCAGCAGGTGAGGCTCCGGGACTATTGTGAAGGCTCCACACAACTGTAGAGTGAGGGCCATTCACTCAGAGAAGACTGGTCCTGGTGGCTGAGCTTGGGCTTCCTGATGGGATTCACCCGCGGTGTCCTGTCTGGCCTGGGGTAGTCCAGGTACAGTTGGTTTCCCCAAGGACTTCCTCAAGAGGAGAAGCAAATATGCTTCCTTCTCGATGTGAAGTGTGAGCTGAGCTCCAGCACCAGGACTCAGGGAGGGGCTGGGCAGGCCCAGCTTGAAACACATTTGCATGCACAGCCCCTCCTGTGGCCCAGGGTGGGGAGAAAAGGAGGCCTGGGGCAGCCCAGCCCCATGTGGGGCCCAGGGGTGTGTGAGCACCATGGCCTGGACTCCTCTGCTCCTCCTGCTCCTCTTTCAATGCACAGGTGGGGGCAGGCCTCAGACATCCAGGTGTTCCTAATCTGAATCAATTTCTTGTACTTCTACTACACCAGCAGCTGCACCTTGTTTGTCCAGTTCATTCTGATGTGTCTGTGTCTGCAGGTTCCCTCTCCCAGCCTGTGCTGACTCAGCCGCCCGCCCTCTCTGCTTCTCCTGGAGCCACAGCCAGACTCACCTGCACCCTGAGCAGTGGATTCAGTGTTGGCAGCTATACCATATACTGGTACCAGCAGAACCCAGGGAGCCCTCTCCGGTACCTCCTGTACTACTAACAGACTCAGATAAGCACCAGGGCCCCGGGGTCCCCAGCCGCTTCTCTGGAGCCAAAGACGCCTCCGCCAATGCAGGCCTCCTGCTCATCTCCGGGCCGCAGCCTGAGGACGAGGCCGAGTACTACTGTCAGATCAAGCACAGCGGTGCTTCTCCCTGTGACACACACAGATGGGGAAGTGGGACAGAAACCTCAGCCTGCTCAGGGACCGAGTCCTCGACCCTCTCCAGTTTCAAATTACCTCAACACACTCATTGTACTTAGAGGAGCTTCCATGCCCCAGTGTCTGTCCTGCCAGTTTTCTGTTCAGCGTGTCTGAACTCTCAGGAAACACAAAAACAACAGTGCCGTGATCATACAGAAATTTTGCCTCGTTCAGTGTTTAAGAATTCTGAATAAAATGATTTGGGCTTTTTGTTTGTTTTGTTTTCTCTTTTTTACTTCTCTTTTAAATAGGCCTCTGCCTTTCTGAGCTTCTTGGTCGAGCCCAGGACCACGGCAGGTGGAGCGTCCCCACAGCATGGACGCTGCTGCCCAGGGCTCAGAGCAGAGCCCCACCTCCCCCCCAGCTCAGTGCTCAGAGCTGCCTGTACATTGTCCCAGGGTGAGTCATGAGGCAGGAGGTGTGGGGTGAGACCCCTGACAGGGAGGAACCCCAGCCCAGAGCTGACCACCCCCCCACAGGCACCTGACCTTCAGTGTGAAGTCAGGAAGGGGCTAGACCTGGGGACAGGGGTGAGCCCCTGGGCTGAGGCTACAAATACTGTGGGCGATGGTCAGGCCCTCACCCTCTCCTGTGGTCTTCGGGACTCACTCCCTCCCACGTGAGGGTTTGGAGGAAAGTGAGTGTGTTCTTGCTGGTCTTTCCATCCCCAAGAGTCTTGTCTCCAGGAGGAGAGTTCACAGAGACCAGACCCTTCAAGCAAAATCTCGTCTTCCTGTTCCTGATCATCCCACTCACTGGCTTGCTGCTCCTGCCACTCTCAACCAATCTCTGTAGCATGATAATGAAAGTACTAAATTTGCTGCAAATAATCTGTTCATGCATCCTTGAGTATGGGCATATCAAATGTGCTAATTTAACTATTTTCTCCATTTAATTTAACTGGTGTCACACAGAAGTTGTAGTGAACCTCAGAGCAAGGGCTGCTGCCTATTTTAGGAAGCACCATTATATGTCTCAGCCCCATAATCCCCTTTTCCTAAGCCCTCTCAGGACAGCGCCTCCACAACAGCAACATTCCCCCAGGATGGAAATTTCTTCCTCACACAGAGGGAAATACTGGGGGACCGCAGGCCTGGTTGTGGGTCAGGGGCAGGAGGAAGGCGGCTGTGTGCTCAAACACCCCCCACCCCCGCCCACTGCTTCCTGAGATCTGAAGGCCCGCAGCTGTGGGTCCTGTGCCTTGGGGAAAAAAGTAAGAAAATGGACAGATTTTTCTTATTCCTGAAAATATGAACTTCTGATTCTGGTAACAGAGGTGCTGTCCTCTCACATGAGTCCTCACTACCTACAACACATCCTGCTCCAAGGTTAGTGTCTTCAAGACTCTCGTCCTTTCCTCCAGCACCCAGGACAAGGGAGGGCCTTGGAGCTAGTCAGCTTCCAGGGAGGATTTCATGGCGCAAACAGCTCAGGGTGTGGAGAGAGCAGAGTGGGTCAGGGGCCCCTCAGCCTCGTCAGGTCACACAGACACACACACACACACCCCATTCTCTTCTTTCTCAGCATACATTGTCATGGGCAGAGGAGTCTGGGAGTTGCCTCCGTGCCTCCAGAAATCAGGGCTCCTCCTCTGCCCCCAGAGAGGTCCTCAGTGTCAGGATGTTCAGGAAGCTGACTTTCCCTCAGCAGGAGATCCCAGCCACATGGATGACACTTGTGCTGTATCAACACCAGACAGAAAATATCCTGAGCAACAGTTCTGACCTACTGCCAGGTGCCCAGAGACCCAGGAGTGGGGTGTGTAAGGTGTGCAACTCTGACGCTGGAGTCACATGGGCCTTCACACGAGGGGACACAGGGGTGCCTTTCATGAGACAGAAGACAAAATAAACCAATGAACAGCAACTTTAACAACGTGAAGCATTTTTCGATCCTAAAGAGGGAGAGTACAGGGATGACCGCAGAGTCTGGGGCAGAGACCCAGAAACTGGGGAAGCCTGGAGGCCGCTCGAGCTCAAGCAGCAACCAGGTGATGAGGCTGCAGGTCAAGGTGGACGCTGGGGAAGGGATAAGGAGCCATAGAGCCAAGACCCAACTCTCACTCAGCAGACACGCTCTGGTGCATCAGTGGCGTTACGAAGGAGAAAAGTGCTATACTCCACCCTGAACCCCAAATTCCTTCTTATGGCTTCTGTGTGGATCTGCAGGCCCTGTCTCTCCCTGAACACAGAACTCAGAGTACCAGACCCCAGGAGCAGAGGGATAGGGGCTGGGGAAGGATTTCAAGGAGCCTCCTTCCATCAGGGATGCCCCATGGCCATGAGAGGGCACTGTGTGCAGAGACCTGGGAAAGCTCAGTCCTGAAATGTCACCCCAGCCCTGACATGGACCCCATGTGTGGGTCCCACCACACGTCTCCGATGTGGACCAACCAGAAGCTGTGAGTTGGCACATACTGTGTCGTGGGGGGAGAACATTTGCACACCAGCCCCGCCCCCTCCCCCCAGGAGCAGGAGGGCTAATGAAAGCCTGGAGGCTGCTGTGTGCTGTGGGGTCTGGGACAGCCCAGCCCTGGGGTGACTGCACCATGACCTGGGCTCCTCTCATGCTCACACTCCTGCATGCTCACACTCCTGGCTACTGCACAGGAGTAGCCGGGGCGGGTGCGGGGTGGGGATGTTCCTGGGCTGGGTGGGAAAAGCCAAACTGCCCTTCCACGACCTGTCTTCTCTCCTGACCTTGGAATCCCATCAGTTTTCAAGGGCTACATGTCAGACTGCGGTGATTCAGGAAACTTCTTTGACCAGAAATCCTTCTTTGACCACCCTCCCCTGTGGCTGCAGGGCTGGGGCATCACCACCAGTAACTATGCCAGAGGGGTCTAAGCCATTTGCATGGACAGCCACCTTGTGGCAGAGAGGAGAAGACTAGGAGGCCTGGTGCAGCCAGCCCCACTGTGGAGAGCAGAGTGCTGTGAGCACCGTGTGCTGCGCACCCCTAGTCCTTTGCCCTTCTCTTACTGCCCAGATGACCGGATATGGGTCAAGACAAGGGCCCTGGGAAGATGCTCAGTGCTTGCAGGGCCTGGCAGTTCCTTTCTCCAAGGCCCAGGTGAGCCATATCAGACGAGCCATGGCCTCGTCTGGCTCCAGGGCAGAAGGGCTTGAGCCTGGTTCACAGGAGGGAGCAGGTGGGATGCGCAGAATGAAGGGCCCCTGTGTCATCCGTGAGGGGAGGAAAGGGAGGGATGAGGGTCCCTGTCCCAGCTGGGGGACATGGTCAGAGCTCTGGGCACGTCTCCACCAAGGCCTGGAGCCCTCTCCTCTGCTCCCTCTTCACTCACGGCTCAGGGGCTGGATTCCGGGTTCAGGTGAAGGTCCTAGGAGGATAATTGGATCTTTCTTCCTCCTTCGTGAGGAGCCTGCTAAGCAGCTGTGCTGAGTCTCCATCTTCAAGAGTCTTTGCATCATTGAAATGACTCATATATGTGATGGCTCATTGATTTATTAATCTGTTATTGAAACCTTTTATAATGTGTGTATTAAACCATTTGCATCGATAATTAACATTATTCGTCTATTAATATTGCTTTTCTGTGTAAATTGCTGCTTAGGCATACTTACCACTGTTAGAACTGCTTTGAAAAGATGTTGATTTTTTATTTTATGGGAACAAAACCCATGAAATGAAGAAAACTGGACCAGTGTGAGCTCTGAGATTTTGTTGCGGTGTCCTGTGAAATTATCTGCATTTTATGCTATTGGGTGGACTTGTTCCTTAATAACATTCCCTATTCATTCAAATGAAATCAACATGGTTTTTAATTGTGTTTCTATTGAATCTGACTTCCTAGGAAAGAACATTTAACTTTTTTTTATTTTATTTTTATATTCCCCATGCAATTGCAACCCCCTTATTTTGACCCCAATCTCTCTTTTCCTTGCCCCACCCCCCATAGTGTGTCTCTGGTTCATAGTTGTTTGTAATTTTGATTTTTTCTTTCTTATAGTTATTCTTTTTCCTGGTCCCTTATTTAGGTTTTCTAGATTTCTGTTATGAGTGAGACCATCCAGTATTTTTCTTTTTCTTTCTGGCTTATTTCGCTGAGCATGATCCCTTCCAGCTCCAGCCACGTTGCTGCAAATTGCATGTGTTTATCTTTTTTGAATGCTGAATAATATTCCATGGTTTATATGTACCACATCTTCTTGATCCAGTCATCTATTTTTGGGCATTTGGGTTGTTTCCAAAGCTTAGCTATTGTAAATTGTGCTGCTATAAACATAGGGGTGCAGGTGCTCTTTGGAATTAATGTTTCTGTGTCCTTTGGGTAGATACCTAGGAGTGGAATTGCTGGATCATATGGCAGCTCTATCTTTAGTAGGTCCAGAAATCTCCACACAGCTCTCCATAGTGGTTGGACCAGTTTGCACTCCCACCAGCAGTGCAGGAGAGTTCCTTTTTCTCCACATCCTCGCCAACATTGGTTTTTGCTAGTTTTTTTTTTTTTTTAATATGTGCCATTCTCACTGGTGTGAGATGGTATCTCATGGTAGTTTTGATTTGCATTTCCCTGATTACAAGTGATGTTGAACATTTTTCCGTATGCCTGTTGGCCATTTGTATTTCCTCTTTCAAGAAGTTTCTTTTTAGCTCTTTTGCCCATTTTTTGACTGGATTACTTTCTTTGTTTTTGTTGAGTCTCGTCAGCTCTTTGTAGATTTTTGTGATCAGTCCTTTATCGTTAGTGTTGTGTGCAAAACTTTTCTCCCAGTTGGTGGGGTTTCTCTTTGTTTTGGTTACTGTCTCTTCTTCTGGGCAAAAGCTCTCTAATTTAATGTAGTCCCAGCTGTTTATCTTTGCTTTCACTATCACTGCTTTGGGCGATGTGTCTGTAAAGATGTCCTGCAATAGGTGATGAATAAATGTCCCTGCTTTACACATACAAGGGGATTTTAAAACTGAGCGAGAAAGCCACAGAAAGACACAAGGAGGCTTCCATTATACTTCCGTGTAAGGAAACAAATCTTATAAGCAGATCATTACCAGTGAGATGTCCGAGGGCTGGACACTGAGCTGGTCTCCTTGGAGGGGCGCCATATCGCCTGCATCCTCCAGAAGGCGCAGGTGCTCCCCAGTTCCTGAGCTGTGAGCTCTGCTCTCTGTGGCCTCTTGCAGGTTTTCCTGTGTATCCCTGGAGGTTAGCCCTCCCCAGTCTTACCATTTTTTTCACTCATCTGGTACCCAAGCCTATCTTGCAGGAGGGGCTTGATCCAGCTCCTGAAAGGGGAAGATTTGATGGAGTCCTCCCACCTGTGAATAGGGTGACACATAAAGTTTGGTGGCCTCAGTAGGGGCTGTGGGACGCACCAAGCAGAGCAAAGAGGTATCACACCATGGGCTGGACTCAGCTTATCCTCACCCTCCTTGCCCTCTGCACAGGTGCTGCCTGAAGGGAATTCTGGGAGGACACCTGGATGTCACCTCAGATAATGACCTCTCCTCCCTCCCTGGGATAGAGGTCATTTCTGTCCTCACTGACCTCTGTGTTCTGGTCTCCTGCAGGTTGCTGGGCCCAGTTTGAGCTGATTCAACCTGGCTCAGTGTCAGGTTCTGCAGTGGCAACATTGGAAGCCACTAAATTCTCTGGTACCAGAAGCACCCAGGCAATGCCCCCACCATGCTGATCTACGGTGATGACCAAAGACCCTCAGAGTTTCCTGATCGGTTCACTTGCTCCAAGGACGGCTCATCCAGTGGCCCTCCCTGACCATCTCTGGGCTGCAGCCTGAGGACGAGGCCGACTACTACTGTCTCTCTTGTGGTAGCCATAGCTCACAGTGCTCCAGACTCATGGCGAAGTGAAACCAAAACTCCCAGAGCCTCCCCAGCCTTGTTCTGCCCCCAACCAGACCCTCCAGGGAGGTTGTTCTTCCCTGTGCCTCCTGCTCCAGTGTCTGTGTGGAGACTGTATGAATCCTTCTGCTAGCTTTCCTCTTCCCTGACACCCGTGTCTTGATGGATGATTCTGTATTTCCTTTGTGATCATTTCATGGAGGTGATTTATTCCGAAACAAGTTCTATACTCCTCAAGACAGTGTGGAGTCATTGTCTGTGGGGGGCTGCTCTCTGCAGGGAGGAGGTATTCAACAATCCTGCACTCCACACTTCTCAGGGTGGTATCCCCTTGTCCATAAAAACAGCTCAAGACATTCCAGAATCCCCTGACTGGCAGAGAATCACTCCATTTGAGATCCACTGGGTCAATAGGACACTTTTAACACCTTTAGGCCCCTTTGATTTTGCCTTCATTTTGTGACATTCAGCTGCACAGAGGGGTATGTGTCATCTCTGTGCTCTGTCCCTCTATTAGACAGACAGTGACATGGAACTCCAGTGAGGTCAGAGCACCGTGACCCTGTCACATGGATATGCCTCTCAGTGTGGAGGCAAGTTTTGGTTAATGAGTGAGCTTTAATATTTACATAATTCACAGGAAAAAATAATGGATCTCCTTATATTGTCCTCTTAGCAAGTATTTTACACACATGTGAAACCAAGTGAATAAGAACACATGTAGTCTCATAGGCTTCAGGGAATTTGCACGCCAGTGTGGTTAGCCCAAAGGAGACAGGAGCCACAGACAGGAGAGGGAGCAAATTCTGAGACAGCAGACGCACCCATGAGCACATCAGCTGCCATGAGGAGGTCGTTGCTAGAACTTCTGCCCTCCTTCCACTGCACTAAGAGCCTGTGAGATACTTTTCACTCATACAAAGTTAGCAACTCAAAATACTCCACAGGGTCAAAGAACTTTAATAATCAACATTTCAACCCCCATCTGACCAAAGGAGATGGTGAGAAATTCATGAAGGAATATTGACAAGTTTTAAATCTGTGTCCCCAGAAGACATGACCCCTCCCAGGGCCTGTGGGTGAAGGAAACCAGCACATGGTGTGTGTGGGCACATGCCGGTCTGTCCTCCGTGGACCTCCTGCCCCAGACATGGGCCCTGCTCTCCCCTCACTTTCCCATCAGTCCCACCACCTAATTAGACACACACTTGGGAGATTTCAACACAAGTTATGTGAGAGCAGATGGAATATGTTACATTAATGCACAGTAGTTTGGGGTCAATAAAAATATAAATACATGCCAGATTGTAGGCCAATGGGGTGATAAGGTATTTTTTTAAAGATTTATTTATTTATGCATAGGAGAACTTGGGTGTAAGCCAGAGGTGCAGGTGTGAGAGGATTCACCAGAGAGAGTGGGGAGCAGAGCAGGCTGATCTACTGAAATACACTGCTGAGGAGAGCAGCGGGCAAGACTGGAGGGGTCTACTACACCATGTGGGTAGCTCCCTGGTCGAGCAGGGAGAAAACTCATGCAGCAGTGGCTGGTGACAATTTGATAGCTATGTCTTTAACCCCTGCACCAGCAGGGAGGCCTTGAAGTGATATGGTATTTAGGATTGTTTTCAGTTCAGAAGAAGGATAAAGAAGAAGATGAAAGAAGATGAGTTTCATTGATCCTTGTTGATGTGGACTAAGAGGGCAACTCTCTATAGTTTGTTAACTTCAAAGTTGTCCACAATATAAATTAGTTTTCTCTGATCCTGTTTGTGATGATGGGGTACATCCTGCTGTGAAGAACCATGTCCCTCACACTTGACACCCTGTATGTCTTCACTGTGATGACAAGTGCATGCCCTCCCCTCCCCCACACAAAGGAGGCTTCACTTTGGGGACCATACAAGGCAAAGGGGTCAGGTGGTGAAGCCATGAGTGTGAGGGAGGCTGGAGGTCTGAGAACAAGGATGGGCCTGAGGTATGTGAGTGGAGAGGGCGGATGCTGCAGGCTCCTGAGGGGAGGCCGGGGTGGGCTTCATGCCCAAAGCAGTGAGGGTCCTGAAGGGTGTGAGCATCTACTGACCTGCCTGAGGTGAGGAGGAGGATCCTTTGAATGACAGAGGAGAGAATGTGAGATCACAGGTATTTTCCCAAGACCACGGAGTCTAGAAGTCTGGGGACCATGGCAAAGTGAAAGCAGAGCAGAACAGGGCATGGTGAGGACTCCAGGTTCTGCATTCAACTGTCCAGACAGTCCCCAGAACTGTGGGAACGTAAAATCTCTTGTTTATTTGCTATTAAGCTAAGATAGTGAGTAAATAAATAAAAGGAAGTAAAAAATGTTTAAAATACAAATTATAAGTTAATTAAACAAAATCCTGGTAGAAATATATGACACAGATCCCCAGAAACCAGAGAATTACAAATATAAAGGTTAATCACAATGTTTAAAAAAGTGATATGTATCCACAGTCATGTGTGAAGTCTTCCAAAGCCTTTATTGTCACCAATCACTGAGAAAAAAATCTAATCTGTACACAAAATTAGATAATTTTTAGAAATATTTGCTGAATTGTCCTCTTTTGAATATGCCATTTGTTTATTCTTGGGAATTTCTATGCTGTGCCACTTATCTGCACTTCCTCTTAAGTTCTTCCAACCAGCTCTCTCTCCCTTATTCTGTGTTGTCTGATCTGATGTTCATTTGGATCATTTTGTTATTTCTCAAATGCAGTCAAATGTATTCTGAATGCACATGTTTGCACCTCCATGGACTAAAACTTGTTGGAAGAGAACCTACAGTAACCAGTGCAGTGCCCTGGAACCACAGCACCCTGGATCAGAGCTGGGTGTGCGACCAGAGACAGTGACCTGGTGGCTGCAGACATTTAATAGCTGGGCTCCCAGCGCTCTGGGCCATGGTGTGTGTGAGCCCTGCGACCAGCAGGGGGCACTGCGGGGCTGCCTGTTTGAGCTACACAGCTGCTCAGTGATGATGATCCACTCAGAGCAGCCTGGGCCTAGGGCTGGTGCTTATGTTCCCTGATGGGCAATCAGCTGCTGTGTCCTCTGTGGCCTGGCACAGTCCCTGAGCCACCCATGTGTGGCAGCAGGTACTTCCTCCCAAGGTTCTCCCAAGGGGTGAAGGAAACATCCCCACTCCTCAAGTGTGGGTTGTGAGCTGGGCTGCAGCATCAGGGATCAGGGAGGGCTGGGAAGTCCCTGGATGGAACCTCATTTGCATGCACATCCCCTCCTGTGGCAGAAGGTAGGGAAAAAAAGGAGGCCTGGGGCAGCCCAGCACTATGTGGGGTTCAGAGGCTGTGAGCACCATGGCCTGGATGCCTCTCCTCATGATCCTCTCTTACTGCACAGGTGAGGATCCTTAGGGCCCTACTTTTCCTCCTGAGTCTGGGCCCCAGCATCACCCTCTCTGTGTCTCTCCTACTTTCAGGATCCTGGGCCCAGTCTGAGCTGACTCAGCTGTCTTCAGTGCTGGAAGCAGCTCCAACATCAGGGGTTATAATGTGCAATGGTACCAACAGCTCCCAGGAACAACTCCCAAACTCCTGATACATGATAACAGCAATAGACCCTCAGGGGTACCTGAGCAATTTTCAGGCTCCGAATCTGGCACCTCGGGCTCGCTGACCATCCCTGGGCTCCAGCCTGAGGATGAGGCTGAGTACCACTGCCAGTCACAAACAGCTGGTGGGGTGGCACACTGTGCTCCAGGCCTGCAGGGAAGTGAGACAGGAACCCCTTGGAGGGGATTTGTTCTGTACACCCTCTAACAGCACAACTGCTCCCTGTTTGTTTGGTCAAAAATTGCAGTGTGAGAACCAGTGAATTTGGTAAAATCAAGTCCTCATCCTCACAAATTCTGACCAGACAGCTTGTCTTTGGTGATAACAAATTGTCTGTTCAAATTGAGCACAGATTCTTTTTTTTTTATTGTTATTTTTTTGAATTTTATATATTTTACATCATTTTTCATTTTTGCACAATGTATGCATTTTCATTGGTTATATTCCCCATACAATTCCCACCCCCCTTATTTAATCCTTACTCCCCTCCCCTCATACCATGGTGTGTTTCTGGTTTATAGTTGCTCGTTGATTTTGATATATTATAATTAGTCTTTTTCTTGGTCTTTTATTTAGGTTTTCTAAATTCCTGCTATGAGTGAGACTATCCAGTATTTTTTTCCTATCTGGCTTATTTCTCTGAGGATGATCCCTTCTAGCTCCATCCATGTTGCTGCAAATTGCATGATTTTTTTTTTGATCGCTGAGTAATATTCCATTGTGTATATGTACCACAACTTTCTGATCCAGTCATCTATTTTTGGGCATTTGGATTGTTTCCATAGCTTAGCTTTTTTTTTTTTTTTTTTTTTTTTTTAAATAAATTTTATTGTTATATTCCCCATACAATTGCAGCCCCCCCATTCTGACCCCAATCCCTCCCCTCCCGCCCCCCTAAAAGTGTCTCTGGTTCATAGTTTTTTGTTGATTTTGATTTTCACTATCTTATAGTTATTCATTTTCCTGGTCCCTTATTTAAGTTTTCTAGATTCCTGCTATGAGTGAGACCATCCGGTATTTTTCTTTTTCTTTTTGGCTTATTTCGCTGAGCATGATCCCTTCCAGCGCCATCCATGTTGCTGCAAATTGCATGTGTTTATCTTTTTTGAATGCTGAGTAATATTCCATGGTATATATGTACCACATCTTCTTGATCCAGTCATCTATTTTTGGGCATTTGGGTTGTTTCCAAAGCTTAGCTATTGTAAACAGTGCTGCTATAAACATAGGGGTGCAGGTGCTCTTTGGAATTGATGTTTCTGTGTCCTTTGGGTAAATACCTAGGAGTGGAATTGCTGGATCATATGGAAGCTCTATGTTTAGTAGGTCCAGAAATCTCCACACAGCTTTCCACAGTGGTTGGACCAGTTTGCACTCCCACCAACAGTGCAGAAGAGTTCCTTTTTCTCCACACCCTCGCCAACATTTGTTGTTGCTAGTTTTTTTAATATGTGCCATTCTCACTGGTGTAAGATGGTATCTCATGGTAGTTTTGATTTGCATTTCCCTGATGACAAGTGATGTTGAACATTTTTTCATATGCCTGTTGGCCATTTGCATTTCCTCTTCAGAGAAGTTTCTTTTAAGCTCTTCTGCCCATTTTTTGACTGGATTATTTTCTTTGTTGTTGTTGAGTCTCATCAGCTCTTTGCAGATTTTTGTGATCAGTCCTTTATCATTAGTGTTGGGTGCAAAAATGTTCTCCCAGTTGGTGGGGTTTCTCTTTGTTTTTGTTATTGTCTCTTTTGCTGTGCAAAAGCTCTTTAATTTGATGTAGTCCCAGCTGTTTATCTTTGCCTTCACTATCACTGCTTTGGGTGATGTGTCTGTAAAGATGTCTTTGATGTGCAAATCACGTAGTGTTTCGCCTATATTTCCTTCTATATATTTTATGGTTTCAGGTCTTATGTCTAGTTCTTTAATCCATTTTGAGTTGATTTTTGTGTATGGTGTGAGGTGGTGGTCAAGCTTCATTCTTTTGCATGTAGCGACCCAGTTTTCCCAGCACCATTTATTGAACAAACTTTCTTTGCTCCAATGCATATTCTTTGCTCCTTTGTCAAAGATTAGTTGACCATAAATCTGTGGGTTTATTTCTGGATTTTCTATTCGATTCCATTGGTCTGTATGTCTGTTCTTGTTCCAATACCATGCAGTTTTGATGATTATGGCTTTGTAGTATAGTTTGAAGTCTGGGAGTCTGATGCCTCCATTCCCTTCTTTTTTTTTCAGGAGAGCTTTGGCTATTCGGGGTTTTTTGTGATTCCATATGAATTTCATCAATAATTGTTCTATTTCTTTGAAGAATGACATTGAAATTTTGATTGGAATAGCATTGAATCTGTATATTGCTTTTGGAAGGATGGCCATTTTAATAATGTTTATTCTTCCAATCCATGAGCAGGGGATGTCTCTCCATTTCTTTGTGTCTTCTTCTATTTCTTTTAACAGTGTTTTATAGTTTTCTTTGTATAGGTCCTTTACCTCTTTTGTTAGATTTATTCCCAAATATTTGATTTTTTTTGTTTCAATAACAAAAGGGATGGTCTTTTTGATTTCTTCTTCTTCAGATTTATTGTTTGTGTATAGGAAGGCTACTGACTTTTGCGTGTTGATTTTGTATCCTGCCACTTTACTGAACTGATTGATGAGTTGAATTAGCTTTTCTGTGGAGTTTTTGGGGTTCTCTATATATAATATCATATCGTCTGCAAATAGTGATAGTTTGACTTCTTCTTTTCCTATTTGGATTCCTTGGATGTCTTTCTCTTGTCTTATTGCCCTGGCTAGGACTTCCAGTATTATATTGAAAAGCAATGGTGAGAGTGGACATCCTTGTCTTGTTCCAGATCTTAATGGAATTGCTTTCAGCTTTTCACCATTGAGAATGATACTGGCTGTTGGCTTGTCATAGATGGCCTTTATGATGTTGAGGTATGTTCCTTGTATCCCAAGAATTTCAAGGGCTTTTATCATGAATGGGTGTTGCACTTTGTCGAAAGCTTTCTCAGCATCTATTGATATTATCATATGGTTTTTATATTTCTTTTTGTTGATGTGTTGGATAACATTGATTGATTTTCGGATGTTAAACCATCCTTGTGCCCCTGGAATGAATCCAACTTGGTCGTGGTGAATTATCTTATGGATACATTGTTGGATTCTGATAGCTAAAATTTTATTGAGGATTTTTGCATCAGTGTTCATTAGGGAGATTGGCCTGTAGTTTTCCTTTTTTGTGTTGTCCTTGTTCGGTTTTGGTATTAGTGTAATGTTGGCTTCATAAAACGTGTTTGGTATTGTCCCTTCCTTCTCAATTTTTTGGAAGAGTTTGTGAAGGATAGGCACTAATTCGTCTCTGAATGTTTGGTAGAATTCATTTGTAAATCCATCAGGTCCTGGGCTTTTGTTTTTGGGGAGGTTTTTTATTACCATTTCAATTTCGCTAATTGTAATTGGTCTGTTTAGGTGTTCTATTTCTTCTTTATCTAGCTTTGGGTGATTGTAGAGTTGTAGGAATTTGTCCATCTCCTCTAGATTGTTGAACTTGTTTCCATATAACTGTTCATAGTAGTTACTGATTATTCTTTTGATTTCTGCTGTGTCCGTTGTGATTTCTCCTCTTTCATTGATGATCCTGTTTATTTGTGCTTTCTCCCTTTTTTCCTTTGTGAGCCTGGCTAGGGGTTTGTCTATTTTATTGATTTTTTCAAAGAACCAGCTCTTGGTTTCATTGATCTTTTGGATTGTTTTTTTAGTTTCAATTTCATTTATTTCTGCTTTGGTTTTTATTATTTCTTTTCTTCTACTGGTTTTGGGGTTTTTATTGTTGTTCTTTTTCTAGATCTTTGAGCTTCGAGATTAGGTTGTTTCTTTGAGTTCTTTCTTGTTTTTTGATGTGAGCATCTATTGCTATATATTTTCCTCTTATTACTGCTTTTGCTGCATCCCATACATTTAGGAAATTGGTGTCCTCCTTGTCGTTCAATTCAAAGAATTTTTTAATTTCTTCTTTTATCTCCTCGTTAGTCCAGTGGACTTCCAGTAGTGTGGGTTTTCAATCTCCATGAGGTAGGAAAGTACCTTGCCTTCTTTTTATGGTTTATTTCTAGTTTGATGCCTTCATGGTCAGAAAAGATGGTTGGTATGATTTCAATCTTGGTGTATCTGTTGATGTTTGTCTTGTGCCCCAGTATGTGATCGATCCTGAGAATGATCGTGTGCGCTTGAGAAAAATGTTACTCCGTTTTTTTGGGGTTTAGTGTTCTATAGATGTCTGTTAAGCCCAATGCACTCTAGATCCTTATTTAGAGCTTTAGTGTCTTTACTTATTTTTTGTCTTGTTGATCTATCCATTGTTGATAGTGGTGTGTTGAAGTCTCCCACTACGTATGTGTTTTCTCTGATGTCTGTTTTCAGAGATGCCAATAGTTGTCTGATATATTTTCGTGCTCCTTCGTTTGGTGAATATATGTTAATGAGTGTTATTTCTTCTTGAAGCATTGTCCCCTTGATCATAATGTAATGACCACTGGGGTCTTTTTTTATCTTTTTAAGTTTGAAATCTGTTTTATCTGATATGAGTATAGCTGTTCCTGCCTTCTTTTTTGGTCCATTTGCTTGTAGTATTGTTTTCCATCCTTTAACTTTGAGTCTATTTTTATCTTTTGCAGCTAAATATGTTTCCTGGAGACAGCAAAAGGTTGGGTTTTGTTTCTTAATCCAGCCTGCAACTCTGTGTCTTTTTATTGAAGAGTTTAGTCCATTT